>NC_043759.1:25821051-25917098 GCF_902148845.1 Salarias fasciatus
GGAGGTGAGGCTCCTCCCCCTCCTCCTCCTCCTCCTCCTCCTCCTCCTCGTCCGCCTCCGCCATGACCTCGCTGTGTGTGTGTGTGTGTGTGTGTGTGTGTGTGTGTGTGTCAGGAGTCCGCCGTGAGCCAGCAGACGGCCGCCCGGCCGCCCCGGGAGGAGGAGCTGAGCAGGAAGCTGGCGGTGGCGGAGTGGGAGGTGCTCCACGTCAACGACTTCTTCAAGCACATCACCCAGAAACACAGCGAGGACGTCCACAAGCTGGAGGACAAGGTGAGACCTGGGGGGGGGGGCGCTCCGGACCGGGTCTGGACCGACCCGCCTCCCGTGTGACTCAGATCAGGACCAGGGACCGCTACATCAGCAGCCTGAAGAAGAAGCGGCAGAGGGAGGGCGGCCTCAACCAGGAGCGGCAGCAGCGCATCGAGATCCTGGAGCGCTACCTGTCCGAGCTGCCCACGCTGCACGAGGTGCACGGCGGCGCCCAGCGGGAGGAGCAGGCCCAGCGCCGGGCCGAGGACCTGGAGGCGGCGGTCAGCCGCCTGGAGAGCAGCCTGCAGGACGGACGGGCCCAGATTCAGGACAAGGACGTCCAGATCCAGCTGCAGGCGCAGCGGGAGGAGGAGCTGGAGGCCTCGGTGCACAGGTGAGGAGGAGAGGCAGGGGGAGGGGCCGTGTCAGCGCTCATTCTCTGCCTCTCTCTACCTCCCTCTCTCTCTCAGCCTGCAGCAGAAGGTGCAGCAGTGTCTGGATGACGGGGTCCGGGTTCCCATGCAGGACCTGAAGAGACTGGAGGCTGAAAACAGAGAGCTTCGTCAGCAGCGGGATCACAACAGCAGGGTGAGGACACACACACACACACACACACACACACACACACACACACACACGCTCAGAAGGCCGCTGACTCGCTGTGTTCCCTCCTGTCAGCTGTTCCTGCAGCAGAAGGAGCAGATCGACAGGCTGAGCTCCACCCTGACGGTGAGTCTGGAGGAGCGCTCCACTGCACGCCTGCCGGAGCGCTCCTCCTCTGAGCATCCTCCGTCTCTCGCTGTGATTTCCAGGCCAGGAGCTCCCGGACGCAGGGGAGGCGGAGTCTCCGTCACCTGAAGGAGGACGGTGTGGCGGACAGAGTGTGTGTGCAGGTGTGTGTGTGTGGCGCTGGAGGACAGCAGGGACGGTGGGAGGTTACGCCCTGACTGATGGATTGAAACCCTGTGTCCAGCAGCAGCAGCAGCAGCAGCCGGCGGGCGGAGGCTCCGCCCCCCTGGAGGCGGGGCAGCTGCTGAAGGAGATGTCTCTGTGCCTGCTGGACCTGCAGGCTCTGTGCAGCATCCTGATCCAGAGAGCGCAGGGCAAGGAGCCCAGCCTGGCCCTGCTGCTGGGCATGAAGGGTACGACCAGCACACACACACACACACACACACACACACACAGAGGAGAAGAGTCTGGCTGGAGGTTTAGAGCCGTGCTGGGCTGGAAGCACCAGGCGTCTCTCACATGCAGAGCGAAGTGGATGTGAAGGAGAGTAGACCTGGATCAGGGAGTCCAGGTCGGCCGGAGCCGTTCTTGTAAATGTTTTTCAAGCCAGGAGGAGAGTTTTGAATTTACTTCTGGCTGCAACTGGAAGTCAGTGAAGGGAGATGAACAGAGGAGTGACATGAGCTCTGCTGGGCTGGTTGAAGACCAGACCTGCTGCATTCTGGGTCATCTGTACAGGTTTGACTGGACCTGCAGGGAGACCCGCCAGGAGAGAGTTGCAGTAGTCAATGTGTGACATCACGAGAGCCTGAACCAGAAGCTGTGTGGCCTGTTGGGTCAGGAAGGGTCTGATCTTCCTGATGTTGTAGAGGGCATAACGACAAGACCGAGAAACTGAGGCCACTTGAACCTTAAAGGTCAGCTGGTCATCAATCATGACACCCAGGTTTCTGGTTGAGTTTGTGGGCACAAGTAGACTCGATTAAAGTTGGACACTGATCTGAGGCTGGACAGATGGACAAGCTGGACAGACCATGAGTTCAGTCTGAGACAGATGTAGCTGAAGGTGGTGTTCCTTCATCCAAGTGGAGATATCAGCCAGACATGCTGATCTCCAGCTGAGACTGTCATGTTGTCAGGTGGAAAAGAGAGGAAGAGCTGAGTGTCGTCAGCATAACAGTGGTAGGAGAAGCCATGGGAGCGAATCACTGCACCAAGTGAGGTGGTGTACAGAGAGAAGAGTAAGGGGCCAAGCACCGACCCCTGAGGGACCCCTGTTGATAGGCCATGTGACCTGGACTCCTCCCCTCGCCATGACACTCTGAAGGATCTGCCTGTGAGGTAGGACTTGAACCACAACAGGACGGAACCTGAGAGGCCGAGGTCAGAGAGTGAGGAGAGGAGGATCTGATGGTTCACAGTGTCAAAGGCAGCAGACAAGTCCAGCAGCAGGAGGACCGAGGACTGACCAGCAGCAGGAGGACAGAGGACTGACCAGCAGCAGGAGGACCGAGGACTGACCAGCAGCAGGAGGACAGAGGACTGACCAGCAGCAGGAGGACAGAGGACTGACCAGCAGCAGGAGGACAGAGGACTGACCAGCAGCTCTCGCCAGCTGCAGAGATTCTGTGACTGAAAGGAGAGCAGTCTCGGTGGAGTGGTCACATCTGAAGCCTGACTGAAAAGGGTCCAGCAGGTTGTTGTTCCGCAGGAGTTCAGAGACTTGGTTAAATCCTGAGAGCTCCAGTGTTTGACAGGAATAGAAGTGAGACTGGCCTGTAGCCTTCAGCCTTCAGCCTGGGCCGGGTTGACACACACACACCTTCATGACGCTGTGTGTTCTCCAGCCTCCAGCGTGTCCCCGGAGGAGGAGGAGGAGGAGGAGGAGGAGGAGGAGGAGGGGGAGGGGGAGGGGCGGCGGCTCCTGGAGGTGGGCCAGCTGAGGAGAGACATCGACGAGCTGAGGAAGACCATCTCGGACGCCACGCTCAGCATGTGGATCAGCGCCGTGTCCCTGAGCGACGGCCGCCGCTGAGGCGCCTCGCTCCATCCAGTCATCTCGCGTTAGTCTCACCTCGGAGCAGAACGCCGGGCTCCTGTTAATGACTTAATGTGAGCGACTCAAACTGGACTAACTGTAAAAAGCATGTCGTCTCTCGGTGCGTGTGAAACACTCATATTGGTCAGTTTTTTTATTTTTTTTTTGAGAACCAGAGAATTAAGTTCATCTATTTAACTGATTTGTAATATTTAAGTGCTCTAACCAAACAAGTCTGCTTTATATTCCTGAGAATGTTTTATTACAGCGGTGTTAAGCTTCTGATAACCTGAGTCAAAGTAAACTCCCCCAGTGGACAGATCAGGAACTGCAGCTACTGCATCGTTACATGATTCACTGAGAGCAGAGCAGTCGGCGAGAATCCTCTGGAAGTACACGTTCTCTGCTTATTTTATTGCTCATTATTAAATGGAATGATTTAAAGTATAAAAACAACAATAAAATAGGGAAAACTACTCAAAAAATTAAATAAGGGAAAAAGGTCAAGTGATTTTTGTTTTTGTTAAGGAGAAAAAAGGGAAAGTTTTTTTAAAAGAATTTGAAAAAGCCAATATATCTAAAACTGCTCTAACCACGAAAAAACCAAGAGGGTTGAGAGGAAAAAATACACCAAAAAAAAAAAAAATCTCTGAAAATGGTCCCAAGAGCTGAAAATGTAATCAAATATATCTGAATCACAACTGTGGCACTTTAGAAATGCAGCCTGCAAAAGTTTTTTTCTTCATTTCAGATAAAGTGTCATGTTCTGTAATGTGGTCATATTTGGCCCACGGGCCACATGTTGAACAATGGATTGTTTCTTTTCTTTCGCGGTCAGAGACTCTCCCCGCTGCTTTCTGTTCCTCTGGAGGTTTAATCCTGTTGATTTAAATGGAAAATAAACTTATTTTTCTAAAAACTCTTCTCACACTGGTGTCGGATTATTTCAGCGAAAGAAAACGCAGTCACTTCAGATGAATTACAAATAAACCGACATGGAACCGAACTTTATTTAAAAACAGTTGATATTTGACTTGAATACATTATACTGAATATTTGAACCCCCACCAACAAAAAAACAAAAAAAAACAAACCAAAACAAAAGAGAAGAGATGAGAAGGAGATGTGAAAATGTGGCACGAAGATGACAAAGCGACGGGTTTCCACTCCCGTCGCTTTATATTTGGCCAACAACACAAGAGAGAAGCAGCGATGACAGTGAGCAGAGAGGAGATGAAGCTGAGCTTCACTCCGTCACGTCCGGACGCCATCCGGACTCAATCAGCTGTTAGGAAACGAACGGATCGCAACGGCACGACATGGAGAACAGCAACACGGCTTCAGTAACACACCAGAGGAAAAACTCCCAGTCGGCAAAGCTCGCTCTATACCAGGTGTAAAGACAAACGGCCACACACACTCACACACACACACCCGGCCACACAGGAAGGTGCTGTGGTGAGCCCAGCAGGCTCCCGTCAGCCAGTAGAGTCAACAACATGCTGTCTTTGGGCCGAAGAACGAGGATGAGGAGGAGGAGGAGGAGGAAGTAACGGTGGGAGGAATCATCATTCAGGCTAAAGTGAACATCGTGTTAGAAGGCTGTGAGACGGACAGCAGGACGGAGCCGGGGGACGGCGGGGACGGGGGGCGCGCCTCCTCAGTGTTTGGTAGGTGGGCTGAAGGTGAGACCTGTCCTGAGTCCTGCTGTCCCTGTTAGAGAAGTGAGCCTAGACCGGGGGGGTTTCCTGGTCCTGCTGAGACCGGATGGATACCGTCACCCCGACGCCCCAAAGCCAGGCCTGAACTTTAAAGCTAGAAGAGGCGTGTTTGTGACGAAGCAGCGGCAGGTGAACCAGGAAGTGGGCGTGTCCTAACCTACAGTGTGGTCAAAGCGGTCCAGAACCGGCCCTCCTGGCTCCACGGGGGACCAGGACCCTGAAGCAGACCCCGTCCCAGAAGACCCAGAGGAAAGAGGTGAGCCGGACGGTCCCGGCTCCGGCTCTCTGTCCCAGGATTGTCGCCGTTGTTCCGCCCGGGCCGTCTCTCTCTCGGGGGGCTTCTAGGAGGAGCCGTCGGTGTCGGGGGGCCTGGAGGGGGGGTCCTCTGACGGGGCCTGGCTGGACACCTCGGCGTCTCCGTTCTCCGGCCGGTTGTTCAGAGTCATCTTCTCCAGAGCTGCAGGGAACAGCAGCGGACGTTAGTGAACACACACACACACACACACACACACACACACACACCTGGCTGCAGGAGCTGCAGCCTGAAGCCTCACCCTGAAGAGAGGCGGAGCTGCCCCCCGGCGGGGCGCCGCCGCCGTCCTCCAGCTCGTCCAGGTACAGCCGGTAGCGGTGGCCGCTGTCGTCCTCGTACTCCACGTTCTCGTCGTCGCTGTCCACCTCCGGAGCCACGTACACCACCTCGAACTCGATCTGCCCCCGCTGCAACACACGCAGTCAGCTCTGTCCGCGTGCGTGTCCGCGTGCGTGTGTGTGTGCGCTACCTGTTGGGAGAGGATGGTGACGGCTTCCTTGTGTTTGGCGTCCCTCAGGTTGATGCTGTTCACGGCTAAGATGGCGTCTCCGACATGCAGCCCTCCACATCTGTCTGCAGGCTGGCCGGGATGAATCTCTGAGATCAGGATGGGAACGCCGTGCTCCTTCCCCCCCTGCAGAGGACAACACCGTCACACACCACCACAATACCGTCACACACAGCACAACACCCTCACAACACCGTCACACACTGTCACACACCGTCAGACACCGTCACACACAGCACAACACTGTCACACAACATCGCAACACCATCACACACTGCCACAATACCGTCACACACCATCACACACAGCGCAACATCATAACATAAGGCACAACACCATCACACGCTGTCACCAAGGTTATAATAGTTTCGGATTTCTCATTTTAGTGTAGTTTTAGTTACTTTTTGACTTTTTTCCCCTAATTTAGTTTGTGTCATTTAGTTTTTAACATGGGTTTTCTATTTTTCATTAGTTTTAGTTTTGAGAAAACATTTAGTTTTAGTTTAGTTTTTATTAGTTTTGGTTTTTTTCATATTTTTCACATGCAGGATTTAAAAAAAGGTCAGGGTAGGTATTGTCTCATAAAAACTGAACAAATAATACCATTAAAAGAAAAAAAAAAAAAATATATATATATATATATTATTATTTTTTTTTTAATTACTGATGGACAGTCAACCACCCAATGACCCACAGAACTCGGTTCTGTTGGTCCTCGTGCTAACTAGCGAGGTAGTGGTATTTCCTTGTTCTTCTACGTTGCTCCGAGTCCTTTCGAGGAACTCACTGTTTGCCTTTTTATGGACGCTTCTCAGGTGGACTTTCAGGTTTGTTGGATTTTTCCCCTAGAGAAGGGCTCTGCATATTTTGTCGCCCGTCTCAACTATTAATCATTTGCTTCTGTCGTTCTCGCTGTCATATTGGAATGCACCGCACACCGGACTGTGTCGCTTTCTCCCAGCCTTCGCCTGTGTAGCGAGCAGCTGCAGCCCCCTGCAGACTGATCACCGTGCAGCATTTAAACTGTTTACGTCAGGCGGCGCGCACGGTGCCGTACGTGACTGCCGACTGTTGTAAAACTGGACGGGGAAATGAGTTAAACTCATCTTTAAACCCGAAAGGCTTCGGAACAAACACATTCAGAAAAACGAAAATGAAGGGCGTTCTGTCTATAATTTCAGTTCGTTTTAGTGTTTTAAATTCACAATACAGTTTTAGTTAGTTATCGTTTTATGTTTGCTTTTTAGTTTTTATTTAGTTTAGTTAACGAAAATGTTTTTTCAATTTTACTTTTCATTTTTTCGTTA
The DNA here is from genome assembly GCF_902148845.1 of Salarias fasciatus. Lineage (NCBI taxonomy): Eukaryota > Metazoa > Chordata > Actinopteri > Blenniiformes > Blenniidae > Salarias > Salarias fasciatus. Next base: position 25,827,920 of record NC_043759.1, read on the forward strand.
ACGATAATAACCTTGGCTGTCACAACACGTCACACTGTCGCAACACCGTCACACCTAATGATAGACCGATACATCGGCCGGCCGATATATCGGGCCGATATTTTTGTTTTTTACTTGTATCGGCATCGGCCGATATGCGCGTGGATTCTCGGATTTAGTTTTCACTGGCATGATTTACAGACAGGCATAAACGAGGCAGCTCTCTGTCGTCACACACGCTCACAGCACCGTCACAAGCTGTTAGCAGTGGGGTGTTCTCACAGTGATGGAGATCCCCAGGCCCTCGTGGTCCTCCTTCATCAGCACCACCTTCCTGATGGGACCCACTCCCTGGGTCTTCTTCAGCAGGTCTGGGTCCTGACGGGACAGGAGGGAACGTTTAGCGGCAGGCGGCGGCGTGCCGGGCTCCCCCGCGGCGGCTTCACACTCACGTGTCCCACGGGGGAGGGGAGGGGCTTCTTGGGGTCGCTGCGCCCTCTGCAGGCCCGGATGACGGTTTTGTGGCGGTGGAGGTGGATCTCCGCCTCCAGCTGGTTCCACAGCTTGTCGTGCGCCGGCCCCTTCATGTCTCGACCCAGCAGCTGGATCTGCTGCACCCTGAGCGCCAAACACAACCGCCGCCGTTCAGGCTCTAAACACACACCGCAGACCCACTTCACACGTGGCCACACCCCCACCTGCCGGCCAGCTCCTTGTCCAGGTATTTAGCCGCCAGTCTGGCTCCGTACACCTCGGCCTGCAGTACCGCCATGTGCCTGCGGAGGGCCTCGTTCTCCTTCTTGTAGAGCCGAACCTCCGTCTCCAGCCGGGCCTCCTCCAGCTTCTCCTTCTTACTGGCCTTCAGCTCCTGTTCCTGGAACAGACGGAGGAGGTGAACAACCCGACACAAGCACTGTGGACCCTCAGAGTCCAGGAACCGCAGAGACCAGGACCCTCAGAGTCCAGGACCCTCAGAGTCCAGGACCCTCAGAGTCCAGGACCCTGAGTCTGATGGTGCCCAGCTCCTCGCTCAGGGAAACAGCAGTGTGAAGGTGTATCTCCGTCTCTTCCAGGCTCTCAGAGAACACCAGGCAGGCCGTTAGCTGACAGAAGCCTCAGGCGTTTCAAACAGAGGCAGAAAGACCAAGTCCCTTCTCAGAACCACCACAGAGGAAGAACCTGCACCTGGAATCAGATCTCAGGAGTCCAAGCCTTCCTGGGAGCAGGTCTGTCTTTAGATCCTGATCTGATCTGAGCGGGTCCATTCAGAACCGCCCCTTCATCCTTCTGAACTGAGTCAAGAAACAAGAAGCTCCAAAACTCTTGTCAAGTGATCATGTCACAAAGCATTATGGGATTGATCCACTGACTGAATGGGAGGATTTCCTTCATAAATCCGGTCGTTTTATTCAGTCTTTGTGCAAACGGGACAATCTGAAACACTTCAGATGACAACTGGTTTCTACTTTCACTGTTTCAGGGGCGACTGAGGATCTGAGTTTCTTAAAGGTCCCACTTTACACAGCTTTTCAACAACTGGACAGAGGAGTCAGAGGTCCTACAAGGTGTGATTCAAACTGTATTTCCCCAAATCCTGCCCTGGTCCTGAACTCCAGCCGGTCTAAAGTCCCTCCAGGACATAAACTGCTGTCAGAAAACCACTCGAAAGTGAACTTTGTTTTCTAACTGTGGGACCTTTAAGAATCCGTCCGTCCCCTGTGGGTGAAGCAGGCAGCCGCCACCGCCGTCCTGTACAGAACACACAGCCACAGGGATACTCACCACGTCCTCCAGTGTTGGTGCTGGCTTTAGGAGGGAAGGAGCAGAGGAAGAACAGAAAGAAGGCCGGCATTAGAGACACATGAGAAAAAAACACGTTAAAACAAAACATTAGTATAGTGGAGGAACAGGAAGAACAGAGCAGCCGAAAAAGCAAAAAAAAAAAAAAAAAATCAAGTACAGTTTAATATTTCAAAAACAGGAAGTAGTCCAACGTAGCAACAAGCAGAGAGCTGGAGAAAAGTTCAGCTGTCAGCACATGGACAGGATGAGATGAGGTACTGAACCATCAACCCAGCACACAGCGGGATTCAAACCTGGGAACCCCTGAGCTCACCTGTCTAACCACTACACCACTGTGTGTTCCTGAGCAGGTCAGAGCAGAACACAGCCAGTCCTGGGAACAGGACAGATGTTCCAGCGGGTGTTCACGGCTCAGTGGGGACAGATGAAGAGGAACCGTTCAATATTTACCCTCCGTCCAGACCGGCTGCACACGCCCAGACAGCAGAGCGGAGCCAGGCTCCGCAACAAGACGTGTCCGCTGCTGAACGCTACACTTCATTTATTTTGAGCAAATATCATTTATATTTTATTACATATGATCATTTCTGAGCGTCTCCCTGTCTGGCAGTGACCCAGATGACCCTGCTCCGCTCGCTCCTCACCAGCCGGTCTTTGATGGTGTCCGAGTCCTCGGCCTGGCCCTGCTGGGCGTGCAGCTGCAGCTGCAGGGTGTGGAGCTGCAGCAGCAGGTCGTGGACCTCCTTCTCCACCGCCTTCCGCTCCGCTTTGGCCTCCGTCAGCTCCGACCGCAGGTCCACCAGCTGGGCCTGCACGGGGACGAGGACAGGGACAGTCTGAGACCGGGGAGGGGAGGGGACAGGCTCTACAGCAGTCACTGAGAACGTTCAACACATTCAGTTCAGTTCACTCAGTTCACAGTAGTTTCCTGAACAAAATGCGCCGAGTGACACTTTCTGGAGAACAATAAGCAGAACCAGAGCCCCTGACAGAGTTTCTCTCCACACCGATGTTGAGAAAAGCCTTTCGCCCCCCTTAAAGAACTTGTGCAGACTGCATGTTCTACCCACTCTACACACACAGCCATGACTCCAGTTTGTAGAGGGTGTGGTTTACATTACTGACCGGACTGCAGAGTTTCAGTCATTTCATAAACAGAGGTGCAGGTTTTTACAGGCTTGGCTGACCTCTGACCCAGTCTCCAGGTACTGTCAGGCCCTGTCTCCAGCCGGGCCTGACCTCTGACCCCGTCTGCAGACACTCACCTCCAGCTTGTGGTTGAGCTGGAACACGGTCTGGGTTTTGTGGCACAGCTGGGCGAAGCAGGAGCTCAGGCTGGTCATCTTCTGGCGGCCCTCGTACGTGATGTCCACCTGGTCCGGGTCGATCTCCCCCAGCAGCAGGTCCACGTCCACGAAGGCTTTGTCGAACTCTTTCTCCAGAACCTCCAGCCAGCGGAACATGGACATCCCGGGGCCGAGGCCTGGGCTGTGGCCCGCGGGGGAGCATCCGGCCGAGGCGGACATGGCGGCGGCAGCGGGCGGCCGGGCGGGAGCTCGAAGCGGGCTGACGGGGCGGACGGAGGACCGGGAGGAGCTGGAGGGCCGCGGCAGGAGCTCCGCGAACCAGCTGAGGGACCAGGAAATCTGGAGGAGGACCGGAATCAGGACCGGAAGTTCATCATCCGCTCTGTGTGCGACTAGTGCTGTCTGACTGCTGCGGCCAGGGGGGAGCAGCGGACTGCAGAGCTGCCGATCACAGCCTTCTGCCACCAAATCTGCTCTTCTCCAAACTGTTCTATTCGATTCAATTGAGTTCTTTTCAATTCCATTTTACTTTATTTCATTCCAATCAAAGCTGTTCTAATCTGCTCTGGTCTATTCTACTCTGTTCTGTCCTTGTCTACTCAGTTCTATTCTTTTTTGCTGTAATCTATTATAATCTGTTCTGCTTTATTCTGTTCTACTGTAATATGTTCCATTGTACTCCGTTACATTGTGTTGCATTTTGTTATTTTCTATTCTAATATATTCTGTTCTATTATGGTGTGATATGTGTGTACTGCATCTATTTCTTACACTGCAAAGCATTGCAAGGGGGTACAATCAAATTCTATTTGGCAACATCTCTGGTGGCAGCCACGCTGTCATTTAAACATTTTATTACATGCATGCTTTAGCAGCATTTTGAAGTTCTTTTCTCTGGGGACGATGTTCAAGGTAAACCACAATGTAATGTATCCGGGTCATCAAACAAATTAAAGCTCCAGATGACAGTAACAGTGTCAGAGGTCAGAAAATAAGGGACCGACTCTACATGAGGTTGATGTTTCTAATAGAGGTCCCGTGGCATTTCGTCAAGGAGCCACTCTTTTGAACAAATCTTTTAAACAAACGGCTCCCTTCAAAGAGCCAGAAATCCCAGCTCTACTTCAGCCTCTTCCATCGTGTTGTCGTTTCCCAGAGAGCGTCCCTGTCTGCAAACCCTGCTTCCATCTGCCCGGTCTGACCATGTTCAGGATGGAACCTCAGCGTTCCACCTTCTTCCACTGCATTGTTCTGTCCTGTTGTCCTCTCCACAGCCAGGACCACAGCAGACGCTGAGAGGAGCTTCGCTACCTTGGAATGAATGTAAACATTTCTCAGAAACACCAGGAGAGGCTGAAAGCATCGACCAGGCTGTTCCTGGAAAACAGACGAGTTACTGAGGTGACCGACTTTAACCAGAGTCAGAGACGTTTACCGGTCAGAAAGAAAAGTTCATGTTCACGTCGAGTTTGTCTTGTTCTTTTGCACACACACACACGCACACACACACACTTGATTTTTTTTATTTATTTGGTATTTTATTGATGCACTTGAATTGTAGATGAGCTGATGAGTGGGTCGTGTGGTCGCCCCTCCAGTGAAGTTATTTTTTTTTCTTTCATTCAGTGTATAGTTTGTTTTCTTTCCGTTTCTACATTTTCTGACTTCTTCTTCCCCCCTTTCTGCCTGTCTGTCTAGGCTTTCTTTCCTCGCTTCCCCCTCCGTTTTTTCTTCGGTTGGGCCTTCTCTGAGTCTGCTATGGAGACGACATTATCTGGTTTCACATCTCTGTCCTCAGCAGCATGGATTTCTTCTTGGATCATGTAATTTAGTTCCATGCAGGGCTCCTGCTCATCTCTGGACTCTTCTTTCTGCTCAGTGTTCTCCTGATCACTCACCTCTCTCTCCACAGCGCTGCATTTCATGTCTGTCTCTGTCTCTGTTAGAGTTTCCACCTGGTGACAGTCATCAGTCTGAGCCGTGGCACTGCTGGCTTTTTGGGTGTCGTCTTTGTCCTCTGGGGCGTCTGTAGCGGCTTGCTGGGTTGAGTTTGTCGGCTCATGTCTTTCTGTTCAATACAGGATTCCTGCTTAGAGAATATAGAACCCCCCTTCTGTCACTTTGAGTGACGTCACATAAATTTAATCCTCAAAAAAAATACCAGAAAAATCAAAGTCCCGCCCCTTTTCCGGTATGTCCCGCCTTTTTCCGTATGTCCAGCCCTTCCAGTATGCGATCGTATCAGTGAAAAGAGTTGGGAAAATTCAAAGGTATTTCCGTTGTGAGATCATGAGAGGGGTGTTTCCTTTGATATAATCAAGATGACCTGGTTATTGTGGGCGGTCTGATGGCGTCGTGATGTCGGAGGGGGGAAATGGGCGTGTATCGTACTGTACATGATATAAAACGTTTCACAGAAGTGTGATCGTGGCTGTGAAGTCGTTACTCGGCGAGGAAAAAACAGAGAAACGTGTTGATGAAAAAGACTTGGCACCTTGATGGTGATCGTTGGTTGAAGCAACTGTCTGTCTGACACTTTACTTTACTGAGCCATCAGGAACGGACTGTGAAGGCCTCAGGCAGATGTCTTTGACCCTGTGTAATGGAAATTTTACGTATTTGATGCATGTGATGGTTATCAACTTTAAATAGATTTCCTTAGCAGACCCCCCCCCCCCCCCCGGACTCCTTGCACCAAGTCAACCCAAATGGGGGTGTCTTTCCTATCTGTCCTGTTATATGCTAAACAGATGTTTCTCCCCCTAACCGGGCGTAATCTCCAAAAGGTCTCTATGGTTTGTATGTTATTCTTCTAAGATGCATCAGCAGCCACAGGGGTTGAAGTGGGTTGGGTTGTTGGGGTTTTCTGTTCCTTTGTCACTTCAAATGTTCAATATGTGTCCCTTTCCTGACTGAGGGCAGCCTCTAAGACATGTTTTGACATCAACAAGGACATTAACAGGACAGGGTATAAATATCAGTCTGTATCTCAGAACTGCAGAACTCACCCTGACTGAGGACAGTGGCGATTCTCTCCTGTTGCAACTGGTTTCAGGTTTCATCTTAACATGAAGCAAATAATCCAAAGTGTTACTTTTTATGACTTGAAGATAAACAAATTTGCTCCTAACTTGAAATTCTAAGTTGCTGCCCTCAAAACTTTTAACTCTGTAGTTTCCTATGTGATAAGCATCATGAAATTTTCTGATATTTTCCAATTAACATGGTCACTGTGAAATCTTCACATCCACCCAAATTCTAAGATATACAGAAAAAACCTCAAAAGGAGGGAAGGTTTGAAAAAATTTCGAAAATACAAACATGTAGAAATTAATAGTAAAATCATTCGAAGACAGAGTCCGTCCACACACACACACACACACACACACACACACACACACACACACACACACACACACACACACACACACACACACACACACACACACACACACACCAATAAAAACAGAATAACTGGTTAACAATGTTTGCAAAGTCAAGTTCAATGCTCCGTATAAGAGACGATAATGATGCTGTTGATGTACGCCAAACAAAGCCGTCTCACCAGGTAATGTCAGCTTTGAAAGCCGTTGTCTCACAGACAGTTGTTGTCTCATAGACAGTTGGACTGTCCAAAAAACCCATCATTAAACAAATCCTGTGTATTCCTGTGTACAGGAATACTTTAATAAGCAGAACACAAATCCACAACTGTGCACCATTTCGCCCTGACTGGTATTGATACCATCTGGTACAACTGGAGTGAAAGGAATGATGCTGTCATTTTTTTTCTCAGATCCTGTGTAAAGCTGTCTTTCTTCGTTCCTGGTTTCAAAGTGGGATTTATTGGTGTGTTGTTCAGAGACACACATGGCACAATTACTCCTTGTTACAGCAATGATTGAACCACTGGTCTAATCCCCATTTCATTCAAAAAGAAATGTCTAAACTAAAAAATGAATAAATAAATAAATCAACGCAACAGTTTGCATTAGTCTTTTTTAAGTTGCGGCAACCTCATTAGAAATGACACTGAAGCAACAAACTATTACTCTGGGTGAATTCATTTTTTGTCATCAGTCAAAGATCATTTTAAGTACTGCTTCCTTAATAAATGCAAGATTTTTAAGTTGATAGCTCAAATAAATTGTTTGCCCACTTTAAGTAGTTAAAATGGGCAGTTTTTGTTAACCTTAATATTGTGATTATTTGGGAATACGACACTGTCTTCACCGATGTGGACTGATTCTGCACAGGCAGTCGCAGGCTTTTAATAAGCCCAGAGGAAAATGGGAACTGTTAGGTTGAACTCTATAAGTTGTAGAGTCGTAGCAGGAGCAGATTAAATGCTCAATACTTCTCATTCCAGGTTTGACAAAAAAAAGTAACTAAAATATTTAGATTAACTGAACAACAAGAACACAGGCAAACACAACTACCAATCACACTATTAATATCAGAACATCGAAATAAATCATGAAATCAACGTTTAAATCTTGAATATTTTATCCCAAACTCCCATGATGCATTGCGGCACTACCATCATCATTGTTAAACTCTTCAAAGAGCCTGTTTCCTTTATGCTGTGACCAACACTAACCATGGTGAAGTGGTGTCCTGACCCCACTAGAACTATTAGAAATAAATTTTACTCACCATGAAATGTTGCTTGTATCGAGGTTTTTCATCCTGCTAACCCACTGTCCAACTTGTCCAGGCGTGCTGTATGGCGAGAGGGAACTTAAAATTGTGAAGTCGCCGTTGACAAAATTAAATTATCAAGCCAAGTTTGTTAAGTTATAACTTGAATTTTGTTTTAAACCCATCAACAATGAATTTTGAGTTCAAACTGCAAGCAAAATTAAGTTGATGTAAATAAGAACATTTTAATTTTTTCATAACTTTGAAAAAAATAAGTTTGGACCTTAGAACATTTATCAAAATCAACTAATTACAGTTTTTTACATGGATCCATGTATTAAATCAAGGGGTGTTAGAAGCTTCTGAGTTACTTTTTAGAGTGCTGGAAACATAAACAGGACATTTTGCATAGTTAATTGTTGCTTGATAAGGTTCCATATCCAGCAGGCCTACATGATTTGCGTGCTGTGTCCACAGTTTAGATGGTACAGACGCTAAAACTGACGGAGGTTGTAACAACACATTCGTGTCATCCAACTGAACTTCCGCTTTAGTTGTATTTTGCAGGATTTTAATGAAAAACTATTTGAAGTGTCCTCATCATGTGACCAAACGATAAAATTTTGGTTGTTATCTTCATCGTCTGGTTGTCTGTGAAGAAATTGGGAACAAATGTCAAGCATTTTAGTCGCTGTCCAAATGATCATTTGTAACTGCACAGATAAATGGTTCAATATTTCCGTGCACATCTTTTAATAATAACACCAGTCCCTCGGGAGAGAGAAAACAATACTTTGTGGACTCTCTTCTAATTCATCCTTCTTCACTACTCTGTCTGAGAGTGGTTTTTATCCACTGGTCTCATTTGCAATATTCTCAATGCCACAGCTGCTTGACAGGACGCTAATGCTCTGATTCCCTCTATTGTGAACAGTCGAGTCACAACTTCAACATTTTAGCAAAACACAGTTCTGTATCAGTTTGGTTTCTGGGATGACAGAGGCTACACCACCAGTGCTCTCTGTCTGAGTGTTTAAGTTTGACTGAAGAGATATGATTTGTTTCAGAAGCACCGTTCGGTTTCTTCAGTTGTCCCACCACATCTTTCCTTCTATCATTTTTGTAGATTTAGTGGGGGGTACCTCCTTTTGGAAGCCCCTTTGTGGAAATGTCTTTTTGTTGTTGTTGTGGTTTTCTTTGTTAGGTTGGGTGTCATAAAAGGGAAACTAATTTACTTAGGTTTTGGTTTGGGGAAACGTAACACAGCCAATGCCATCAAAGTTATGAGACCTACCAACAAAATGAGAACAAAACATGAAAGGTGATCTCCTTTACTTTACACGAACGCTGTAACTTAAGCAAAAACGTTTTGATTTGATTTACTTAAGGTGCATTAAGGAGTTTTACAACCTTAAAAATACTTATTTTCCACCATAAATATGTTACACATTTTAATGATGTGTACAATGTGCCCTGACATATTCATTACAAGTACCTCTAACAGCGCTAAATTGTCTCTTGAAAGTCACAGTGCCGGTCCGGCACCAGAGTTTTTTTGGGGAGAATTTGAACGGAATGACTTAATGCTCGCTCCGGCTTGTTAAGTTTCGTTTTGTCCGCCATTACTCCGCCAGATGTTTAGTGAGCAACAACTGAGCAGGAGCTTCCAGAAAGTAAGAACAGACCGGCTTCTAGCACTGCCACAGCTCCACACAGACTCCACCAGGTAAAAGAAACTTAAATCTTACTGGAGCGCTTCTAAACGAGCGAAGACGGAGTCCCCCTCTTCCGTGCACGTGAGCCACAGGGACAAGTTTTTCACTAAGCTGCGTTACGCCCAAGGCCTGCAGGGGGTGCTGTTTCGCATAAAACGTGCAAACTCCTTAAGGCACCTTTAATAGAGTGGATTACTGTATAAGGACAATAATAGCTGTAACTCATCTGTTGTTTACTGTAGAGCCACAAAACTTGGCCTGATCTAATACTTGATACAACAGCATGAAATTTAGAAAAAAAAGTTTCACTGTATTGTATATGATTTTTCTAAAGTGGACGAACACTAATTAACTGGTTAGGACTCTTTAAACTTTAATAACTTACGTGAGGTGGGCTGGCGACGGATCCTCGTCTGTGGTTGGTTGACTTGCGTCACGCTCCCTCCTCACCATGTCCCACAAACCCCGGCAGTTCTCCTTGGAAATCATATAAAGCCAAAGGTGCAGGTTGTTGTTGCATTTCCCAAACAGTTGGTAGGAAATCTTCTCCCAGGCTGGTGAAGAGTATTCCATTGTTCTCTCAAACACGCCAGCATGTATAAATGCATTTGCCAAAAAAAACCTCTGGACCCAGGCTGGTGAAGAGTGTTCGATTGTAGCTTTTTGAGGAAAGCTTTCCATTTTCCTGCTATAAGCTGTCTCCTGCTCCATGCAGGAGGCTTTAAGACTCGTCTCCTCTGCACCCAGCTGGCCAGGGCCAATCAGGTGGTTGGATTCACCTGGTCCTTCTCCTTCCTGATGGGGGATGGGAGGCAGAGCCAGCTCACTGCCAGTTTTGACAGAACAATTACAAAGTATCAACCACTTTTTCCATTTATAGAACACCAACATCTGTAACCTGGAAATGCAATGTCACCTTACCCACCATCTTGTTTCGCCACAGAGGTCGTTGAATATAATGAGCCCCTCCCCTGGAAGTGAAGCCATCCACACAGAAACAGTCTTTTCTTTTTTTATCTCATGCTTGCCTATGATGAGCTCAATGATGACTTTTAGTAACAGAAGTACTGTATGCACATGTAGAGATGAAGATGTTAAAGTTTTCATTCCACCCTGAAATCAATGCTGAGAGCTTAGTTGTGAGTTTAAGTACTTGTGTTACATCCTGGCTCACTGTAGCATTATTACTGAGAAATGTTTTAAGTTCTTCCAGATGTTTTTTTCTTAAATCTCTCCTGTAGTCATGGGTATTTATCCTCTACGTAGTGAAGTCTCGTCAGTTAACGGTCTGTCATTATCGACTTCTCAAGTTGGACATTTTTTCAATGAAGACATCTCTGGGTATATTGGTCATTAATGTTGACAATGTGTATCTTTCATCTTTGCCTGACATTGCTCCGTACAGTAGAACTGTAGTCCACCATTTAATAAATCCCACCGGATTTCCTAAGGGATTTGGAGCATCTTGTATCACATCTGCTAAAGTAAGAGACTTTTCCATAACTTTGTCATCAAAAATCAACAATGGGCCACTCATTTGTCCTTCATCCCATATATTTTTCTTCTTCTTGTATTCTAATATCTCATCGATCTTCTCGATCAGCTGTTGCACTTCCTCATCCATGATTGATTTCACCAATGCACCGCACCCGAGTGCCAAAACATTCATTAACAAGCCGACTTCCTTTGCATTGCAGAAATTTCATTTTCCAAAATGCCACCAAAAATAACAATCTGTTTCACTGGATATGTCAAAATCAACACTTTTTTTTTTTTTAAATTTACACACACAGGAACATGGAACATTGTAGTTTTAACAGTCTGTCAAGTTGATAAAACTATATTAGCATCCAACAATGTAGCCTTTTAGATCAAGAAAATACATTTCAGCTGTATTGATGTTGAACTGCCAAAAACCCAGTAAGTGCTGTCAGTGTAGTAGATCCCCAAAATGACCTTTTTGTGTGACAATAGATTTACCCATGTAAAACTGAGTTCACTGACATTTGTCTTGTTTTTTGTCTTAGTTTGAGCAAATCTGAGTATTGTGTCTTGTCTTTTGAAGGTTTTTTCCTGTATTTTTGTCATATATATATATATATATATATATATATATATATATATATATATATATATATATATATATATATACATGCATATCTATGGATACAGGTCACTTCCTACAAACAGTAACAGTCAATGTATTGCACAGTCAGTAGATTCATAAAATTAATATAGTGATGGTGCAACTAAGTATATATCTTTAAACGTTAAAGGAGTAAATAATACGGTCAAACGGAAAAAAAAAAAAATTAACTTGGTTGAAAAAGGAAAAGGTTGATATAGCACTTTTACAAGAAACCCACCTGACTGATGAGGAACACAGAAAGCTCAAAAGAGAATGGGTTGGGCAAGTTCATTTTTCATCTTTTTCATCTAACTAAAGAGGTGTAGCAATTTTAATTCACAAAAACACTCCATTTACCGTAGAAAACAGCATTTCAGTTGATCAATACTTTGATCGTCAATACTTTGTCCGTGAAACTTATATTTTTTTTATCAAAGGTCGCTCCCAACTTGGATATTCTGACAGCATGGCCCACCTTAAATTCCCCCTTTATTTTTTGTCTCTTGCCTCATGGTGTCGGCGTGCCGCACAGCTTGCGAAACAGTTGGAGGGTGTTTTCCTTTGTCACATCAATCGGACACACAGACATGTTTTTTTTCATATTAAACCATTTAACCAATCACATTTCAGGCATCATCTGTTGCCAGGGTCAAAGACATCTGCCTGAGGCCTTCACAGTCCGTTCCTGATGGCTCAGTAAAGTAAAGTGTCAAACAGACGGCTGCTTCAACCAACGATCACCATCAAGGTGCCAAGTCTTTTTCATCAACACGTTTCTCTGTTTTTTCCTCGCCGAGTAACGACTTCACAGCCACGATCACACTTCTGTGAAACGTTTTATATCATGTACAGTACGATACACGCTCATTTCCCCCCTCCGACATCACGACGCCATCAGACCACCCACAATAACCAGGTCATCTTGATTATATCAAAGGAAACACCCCTCTCATGATCTCACATCCGGTCTTCATCACACCCATTTCCCCCTCCGACATCAGGACGCCATCACCCCCACCCACAATAATTAGGTCCTCTCGATTATATCTCAGGAAATCGCCTCTCATCATCCCACATCCGGCCTTCATCACGCCAACTTACGTCAACGGAAATACCTTTGAATTTTCCCAACTCTTTTCACTGATACGATCGCATACCGGAAGGGCGGGACATACCGGAAAAGGCGAGACATACCGGAAAAAGGCGGGACATACCGGAAAAGGCGGGACTTTGATTTTTCTGGTATTATTTTTGAGGATTAAATTTGTGACGTCACTCAAAGTGACAGAAGGGGGGTTCTATATTCTCTAAGCAGGAATCCTGTATTGAACAGAAAGACATGAGCCGACAAACTCAACCCAGCAAGCCGCTACAGACGCCCCAGAGGACGAAGACGACCAGCGGCACGCTCCAAAAGACGACACCCAAAAAGCGAGCAGTGCCACGGCTCAGACTGATGACTGTCACCAGGTGGAAACTCTAACAGAGACAGAGACAGACATGAAATGCAGCGCTGTGGAGAGAGAGGTGAGTGATCAGGAGAACACTGAGCAGAAAGAAGAGTCCAGAGATGAGCAGGAGTCCTGTATTGAACAGAAAGACATGATCCAATTCCTCCAGGTTCATGAAGAGGCCGAGTGTGAGCGCCTGCAGAGAGAAGTCCAGGAGAAGACAGACGAGTTGACCTGCCTCAAGACCTGGGCTCATCCATGACGGCTCTAAATACAAACAAACACAAACATCACATCACAGAAACATCACATTTAAAGAGTTCATTGAAAATTATACAAAGTGTAAATTAGCTGAAGGTTGTGTCTTGGCCTTCACAAGTCCCTGTGTTACTTATCTTCTACATACCTTTACAAACCAAGCAGGTGAAAGCTTCCACTGTTGGCTGGACATCAGCTTCCCACATTTTCTTCATGGCCATCTCAGATAGCTGATTGATGTTATCTGAGATGCCATGGAGATTCTCAGCAGCATTTTTCAGCTCATCAATTTTTTCAATGACATTCCACAGATGGCCGTCTGGAGCCCTTCGACTTACATGTGGGAACAAAAAAGAAGCAAATCTGACGGAATAAACTACTGTTCAATTGTGATTCTCTGGAAAGTAGGCTTACATGTTGGTGAGCCTGGTGGTGCCAAGGGTGAACCGCTTCTAAAGCTGCTCCACTCTCCTCTCACTGGCATGTCTGCCTTTAGAAGACAGGAATTTCCTCCTATATGTTGGCCCAACCTATCAATTCCATAAACACACAATTCAGTAAGTTGATGAAAATGACACACAACAGCAAATAGAAAAACATCAGGTTGTTAAGAACGACAATAATACATTTTTGGATTGCATTATGAACCAGTAACCAATATACAAAATGGTATATTTAGTTAATTAGAAAGTGTAAATACCAAAGTGTAACTGCAAATAGCCCTACTGATACTGAGAGCATTTGCAGTCTCACATTTGAGATTATTTTTGTTTTGATGTGTATTTTTCTCTCCTGAAATTGTTTCTTTCAACGTGATGAATGAGATGAGTCAGCAGAATCTGCAGTGTGCTGCTGCTGCCAGTAGGTGTCGCTGTAAAACTGCGGTAAAATCACTGAAAAGCAGCTATTTTAATCATACACACATAAATTAATGAGGTTTGTCGCTACTTACCTCGGGAGACGCTGAGGCGACTTCGGCCTGGAGTTGGTCATCCAACACAAAAGGTGGGAGAGGCGGCGCTCGGAGGTCCACCTTCGGACATTTCTGTCTGAAAACCCGCCGACCGGGCCAAACTGACTGCACAGGTGTGCAGAGACTTCACCTGCAGTCATGCTGCTGGCATTCATGTCCACTATTAAAGGTGCTGTAGGAAGGATTTTGCTAGTCAATGCTAATTTTTCTGTGTTTTCTTTGGATTAAATGTTACAGTATCCATTGATAATCCTTTAGGAGTGTAGTATAACTGCACTAACGTGAAGGTGCAGCATTTCCATCTGTCTCTGTTCTGAGCTGAAAAGGAATCTCGACAGCTCCAGGTATCTTTGACCAATCAGAAGAGCCCATGAGGCTCTAACCCTGATTGGTCAAGTGGCGTTTGTCGCACGTTCTTGTGGGAGGGGCTTAACTTGCTTAAGGGCGTAATGTCAGAGAAAACAGGACAGGATTGGCTGTGCTGGGTTTCAAATTGCCATCTTAGATGGGTCAAATCGCCATCTTGCTTAGGTAAACCTAAGCAAGATGGCGGAGATGCGGAATCCTGCCTACAGCACCTTTAAGTGGGCATAATCGTCTAAAGACATTTTTCTAAAGAAAATGCGCGTTTTTTTTATAGTTCGGTGTCGAGAGTGGAGGACCAAAAGCAAAGAAGATGCAGCAGCAGCAGCAGCAGAAGAAGAAGAGAAAGCTGGACTTCCGGTTTCCCAGCAGCGCAAACTTGAGAAATGGTTGAATTAAATAATGGCCGTATTTTATTTTCCGACTTTCGTTTGATAAACACATTTTCCCTTTTTTGTTTACCTTCATCCAATCGGAAATCGGAAATCGGATGGGTTTCCGTTTTTCGTTTACCCATATCAATCCGGAAAACGGATGGCCGTAAGGTACACGGACCCTGATTCGATTCGATTCACCTTTGATAGATGTTTTTTTCCAGTTAAGGATATCTAACAGTACCAATTTTACTTGGATATGGAAAACATTCAATGCTGCAAAAAGTAGAAACTGCAGCTTTATGTGGTGCATGAGTAACAACATGAATGTTTACATTAAGAATTAAACCTAATGCAGTTATATTAATCATGTTTTATTTTACATGACCAGAGCAGAACAAAAATGCAATAACTTGATTCAGTTGACAGGGCTGCCTGTGTAAATAAAGTGGCAACAGACACTGTAAACTTAAGAATGTTTTAGTTGCTTCAAAACAAATCTAACTATATCATCAATCAATCAATCAATCAATTTATTTTTGTACAGCCCAGTATCACAACAACAGCTGCCTCAGAGGCTTCAAGATGTTACATTGGTTGGTAAAAATAAAAACAGTGAATAAGCATAATGTTAATATGTCAAATTCACAGTAACGAGACAAAACGAAGCAACCACCGCCTTAGACCCTCACATCCGGCAAGAAAAAACTCCAAAAACCCATTCGGAAAAGAAGAAATCTTGGGGAGAACCACAGTATGGAGGGATCCCTCTCCCAGGGACGGACAGCTTTGGCAACAGCTAAGAACAGCTAAACTTCTCAGAGCCGACACGTCTCCGCTGTACGCAGCAAACATCAATTTGAAAACAGACTTCATGCTGTCATCGCCATCCTGCCTGCGAGGGTCCTGCTTCTTTACAAAATGCCTCAGAATGTCATAATTATGGAAACTGAAGTGTGACACCAGCTCCTGACAGAAGTGAATTCCCCGAACGCTGTTTCCAACTCTGTCCAGTGGTGGAGACCAACACATCACTCCCATAACGTTGGGAATCACCAGCAGAATTGCCCCCACTTCATCATAAGAGACACAACCATAAAAGTAAATAAATAATTGTAAATAAAAACAACCAGAAAATGAAACGATTCTAAATTATCTTATAGTGCAATAAATCAGTTCCTTGGGAAATGCATCAGAAAATATCTGTAAATTAGGGTCTGACCGATATGGCTTTTTTGAGGCCGATGCCGATTCCGATATTTGACAGAAAAAAAATCCGATATGCGATATATCAACCGATTAATTTACAAATTATTTCAAGAATAAAATAACTTCTGGTCCCTTAACACTTACAACAAGAAAAATATGAATTGCAGGCAGAATATTTTGCTGTTTTACAATACTTTGTCCTTTAGTATTTGTTGAACTTTACAACAGAGAGGAATTTTTAAGTACAAAAACATGTTGTCTTTGACAGAGTTGTATTTTCAATATATAATGGTCACAAATAGTCCGACACAAATATTACTGCATAACAACACACATACAGCCTTTGTTGTCACGTTGTAGTAAACTAAGCCCCAAAGTAAAACTAATAGTGACCTGACATCATGACTGTGGCTGCACATTTTACAATAATTTGGTAATCACATTATGATTATTGCTATCATTTTCTTTTAATCATCACAATATTTCTATTTCCATATTAGCTATTATATTTTGATTTATGCTGAGTTTCAACATGATAAATACCATAACCAGGAAAACCTCGGACGCAACATCTGTCTCATTAAAACCATCTGCATATCTACAAACTACTATAAACTACTACAACTATAAAATACTGCTTTATTGATGATATTTTGTTCTGGCCATGGCGTCGAGTAGTGTCTCTCATCAAAATTCAGTCAAATCTTCCTCCAGTCTTCTTCCCAGCATCTTCTTTTGGTCAGGTTTAGCATCCACTGAAGTCAGTCACCTATGGGAAAAAAAATAAAAGCTGCAATTTTTACAATTTTAACCTGAAAAACAAACAAAGAAAAAAAAAACTAAAACAGGGAAAATAAAATACCTGAAAGCTCAAAATGT
The DNA here is from genome assembly GCF_902148845.1 of Salarias fasciatus. Taxonomy (NCBI): domain Eukaryota; kingdom Metazoa; phylum Chordata; class Actinopteri; order Blenniiformes; family Blenniidae; genus Salarias; species Salarias fasciatus. Next base: position 25,845,000 of record NC_043759.1, read on the forward strand.
ATCAGAATAAGTTTGATGTGATGATTTCATGTCAGCTTTGGGAACAATAATTTTCATGGTTTGTCACAAAAGTCAGCAGGACGAAACAATTCTTGTATTTAATGCATTTCAGTCAAAATAGGGTCTCAGGTTAGTTATTTCAGCAGTAAGCAGCTGTAACATGTTAATAATGTAAAGTGAGCTGTATTTTCTGTGAAGACCCTGGAGGCAGAGTAGAGGGATTCAATCTGTTCACTCTGGGTTTATTTCACTATTTAACAAGCAGCTCTCTCCATGATATTCCTTATAAACACTTTGCCGGTGAAAATTCATTCTACAGTATCTGGTTTAATCAGAACATCCATGAGAGCGACAGAAAAGCCAGTTCTAGTTATAGATTTCCAGTTGTATTGTGTTGTATTTTGTTTTTTAAAACATCCAAGCATCCTGTGCCAGAGCCACACGCGTGACGTTTTGAAACAAATCAAGCCGTTTGGAAATCTGCGACAATTCAGTGAAAAATTCCACTTTAAGATGAGAGAAAGCCTCTTACTGCTGCGGCTCCTCCACCTCGGTAAGATGGCGGCGCTTCAGGCACGCCTCTCCACCCTCAGCGACGCGGCCTACGTAGAGGCGTAGAGGCGACCCCTCTGACGTCATCGACCAGCGACGGAAGTTCTGCAGACTCCCACAATGGCAGAATCCGAGTACGTATTTACTTTTATTATCATCTAACCCCATCCGCTCTTCTTTTCAGTGCTGTTCGGTTATTAAGATGCTGTTAGCGAACACGAAGCCTTTCTGATCCGTTTCGTACAAATATTAATCCAGTAGATGGTTGAAAGAGCAGACGTTACTTTCACATGGAGCCAGATGGAGAGTGTAGGCATCGAACAGCTGTAGAATCCTACTTTTTCAGCACTGTATATATGTATAAGTGTGTGTGTGAGTGAGTGACAGAGAGTATGAGTGAAAGACGGGGTGATCTTTAAAACGCTGTCGCGTGTTACTGTGTGTCAGATCGAAGAAGGTGATCAAGCTGGTCCCGGAGTATCTCCTGAAGAAGAGGAAAGCGTACCAGGCCATCAAAGCCACCCAGGCCAAGCTCGCCCTGCTCGAGAAGAGGAAGGTAAACACGAAACCTGCGGTGGAGGTTGTGTGTGTGTGTGTGTGTGTGTGTGTGTGTGTGTCAGGGCAGATCTGTGGTGGAGGAGCTCCAAATGGGATTGAAGTCAATCCAGTGTCAGACCTTTTTACGTCTGAATGTTTCAAGAGAAAACGCGTCGTTTCTGTATATTTCCTCTGCTATGTTTTGAAAATTCTGTCTGTTTACACTGAAAAATCTGTAGTTAGCAGGTCGGGCCGCTAGTGGGCGCTGTTTGTTGTTGTATTGAAGCAACACAGTGGAGAGTGTGTGAGGCTGGATCACTGTTGTGACTGTCAGCTGGAAAACCCATTAACACTGGTCCTCAGATTATCATGAACAGTCTCAATAAAGATGACTTATAGCCTGGTTGAACCAGATGATGAAAGTGTGTGTGTGTGTGTGTGTGTGTGTGTGTGTGTGTGTGTGTGTGTGTGTGTGTCCTCCTAGGTATCTAAAGGCAAAGCGTTAAAATTCAAACGTCTGGAGGATTTTCTGAAGGACGGCCACAGGAAGCACCGTGATGACAGCCGCATCAGCAGAGTGGAGCGCCGCCCAGCAGCCCCGCTGCCCCCCGCCAAGAACAAGCTGGCCTTCGCCGTCCGCATCAGAGAGTGAGTGAACACACAGACACACACACACACCAACATCTTCCGCTGCAGCGTTCTGACCAGGAGTGTGTGTCTGTCAGGATTAAGGGCGTCAGCCTCCAGGTCAGGAAGGTGATCCAGATGTTGAGGCTGAGGAAGATCTTCAGCGGCTCCTTCGTCAAAGTCTGCAAGACCTCGGTGGCCATGTTGAAGGTGGTGGAGCCGTACGTGGCCTGGGGGTGAGTGGACCTGCCGCCCGGCCGCCGCTCCGCCCGCCGCTCCCTCTGACTGTCTCATCTCCGTCAGATTCCCCAACCTGAAGTCGGTTCGAGAGCTGGTCCTGAAGAGGGGGCAGACCCGGGTGGGCCGCAGGAGAGTTCCTCTCACGGACAACGCCTTCATCGAGCAGCACATGGGTACGTCACTTCCTGGTTCTGACAGCTGGGTGTGTGTGCAGCGCAGGCGGGGGGGAAGGGACTGTGTTTGAGGCAGAATCTTCAGACTGGACGCTCCTCAGTGGACGGTTAGATTCTGGACCTCATCTCTGCTGTGGGAGCCTGCTCTTATGTCTTCATGTGATGAAATGGATCACATGCTGCTCCTTTTCTGAGATTCTACACTCTGTCTGTGTTCCTGAACCCTGGTTCGATTCCCTCCACACTCACAGACTGCACCCGATCACACACTCTCCCACACAGTGGCTGTGCTCACGCCCGTCCTGGTAGATTTCTGCTTCAGCAGACAGAATCTTCCTGATTTCATCTCCCAGTGAAGCGAGTGTGTGAGCTTCCAGTGTCGCTGTGAAGAGATCAGCTCAGCGCGATCAACTGGTCTCTGAACGACAGGACCTTTATTCATGTTTCTAACGAGGAAGACTTCTCTGAACTCGTTTCCCAAACAACTGTTCAGACAGGAACTGAGTTTCCTCCCCGGGTTCTGTGGGTTCTGCTCCGTCACCTCCGCCTCGTCTCCCTCTGCAGGGAAACACGGCATCATCTGCCTGGAGGACCTGATCCACGAGGTCTACTCGGTCGGGAAGAGTTTCCGCGCCGCCAACAACTTCCTGTTGCCGTTCAGGCTGTCGGTGGCGCGCCACGCCGCCAGGGACAAGGCCGGGCTGCTGAAGGACCTGGGGAAGCCCGGCTTCAGGGGGGCGGACATCAACAGCATCGTCAGGCAGCTGAACTGAGAGCCGACGGCGCTGATGGAGCTCCTTATCGCTCAGTCCGCCGCCGCCGCCTCCTCTGGGAGGGGGACCAACCAGATGAAGAGACTCCTGCAGGCTGGTCGGGTGGCTCCGCCTCCACCCTCCACCCCGGCAGTCTGTAAACTCACTGACTCCGTCAGTACTCTGTACATACTCCGTTCCACTGTGGGAATAAATAAGACTCAGCATTTTATAAGAAACTGGTGGTTCAGTCAGAGTTTCTCACACTGAAGCAGGATGTGTGTGTGTGCGTGTGTGTGTCTGGTGTTTACTGAAGTTCCCCTCACACACACAGGTGTGGCAGCGAACAGGAGGCTCCACGAACAGGAGATAAAGACACTGAATGGTGAAACTGTAACGCACAAGAAGCACACACGAGAGATGAGACACACCCATGAAATGTACACCGTGCAGCAGAAGAGAGAGAGTGTGTGTGATGTTCACGCTGGTGTGTGTAGACGGTACACAGGCCTGCATGTGAAGGATGACGATGGGAGCTGCAGAGTGAATCCTGGATTCTCATCTGGATGTTTCTGCTGCTGCTGTCACCATGAGTCACCAGCTGGAGGAGGGGACCGTGTGTGTGTGTGTGTGTGTGTGTGTGTGTGTGTGTGTGTGTGTGTGTGTGTGTGTGTGTGTGTGTGTGTGTGTGTGTGTGTGTGTGTGTGTGTGTGTGTGTGTGTGTGTGTGTGTGTGTGTTTTGAAAGGAGGCCGCCTACGCGAAGCGTCATCTGCAGGGAGAATACGAGGGACGTCTCCAGCCCCTCTGTCACACACACACGCGCACACACACACAGTATGTGATCCAGGTGGACGGCTGAGCAGCTGTTGCCATGGAGACTGATGTGGCGGTCGTCGGCACGCAGGCCTGCGCCGGAGGATCAATGTGCTAATTTAATCCAGCGTCATGCGGGGCTGCCGGGGAGCAGAGGACGGAAACACTGGATGATCCCAGAGGGAGACGGCTTTTACACCACAGAGGACTACACCGGTAAGGAAACACACACACACACACACACACCAGCTCAGAGGACGGCTCATCAGGTTAACGACTGTAAGACCCAGGAACGGGAGGCCTGGACCGGATTCAGGATGGAATGAACCATTTGGTCTTCGTGGTCACGTGGAGGTTGTGAGTTTAATGACGTGCGGTGAGCTGATTGATCCTGCGGAGAACAGGAAGTGATGACATCTCGGAGCAAACGACTATTTCCTGGATGATGGAACCAGAAAAAGGTTTCTGGGATTCTGATCCAGTCGTGTTCATTGATAAAATGCCTTAAAGCAGATGTTTTGAGGCTCTATAGAGATCTTCTGTGCCATGGGGAGGGGGGGGGGGGGCAGCTGGGAGGATGAGCTGAAGCCTTCTTGCTTCACCTCTTTATATCATTTTAGTTTTATTCATTTATTTTTGATTGTTTATTTTTCTGAACAGAAATATTAGGAGACCAATGATCTGTGTCGTGACAAAGGGAATAATGATAGAAATTAAAAAAAAATACTTAACTGTTAACTAACAAATAACTGTTATGTTAAATCAAGGCTAGAAGTTGACTCATGGGTAAGCTGCTTTGACCAGTTTTTCTCAAATTGTTTAATTCACATAGGTTCATCATTTTAAAATCTAAAAGAAACCCCTCAAAACTGCTTCCAGGACCCAATAAACACTTTGCTAAAATAGTTCATTTCAGAAAATATGAGGCGATTGGCCACTGTCTCCTGAAGGCACTCTGATTGGAATGTTCCATTGTTTTCATCTTAGACAGAATGAAAATATGTACTTTAATACAATGTATTAATGCATGGCTTACTAGTGTGAAATATTTTACAGCAGCATGCAGAACATAAAAAAAAAATCACTTGTACAAATAATCTCATGGTCCCTGCAAATTTCACATTTTATCATCCTGTTCAATCAGTTTTTATACCTTTAATCTTATCATTTATCTGACCAAAGTGCTGAGCAGATAAGAACTGAGTTAGGTGATACGACTAAATAATAAAATGTCATAAAATTCCATTTTTAAACGTCTTAAATCCAACATAAAGTACGGTCTGGTTTGTAAAACTTCATACTATATAAATCAGCCCTGTGTGTTTTGGTTATTTTGAAGGTTAAACGTGCGTTGAGTCTCTGGGTGCCTGTATTAAAGGTAAATGACCCTGAAGGCTGCAGATGTGAATCAGACGGATTTAATTGGTTTTTAATCAGAGTGTTTGGTGATAAAATTGACCTGATAACAAATCTGAAGCGTGACACGGCTCTGCTACTTCACTGTCAGCACAACACGCACGGATACAATCATTTCACTATAAAATACAACTGATGCTTAATATCACTGAGGCTGTTTGACTGCTGTCGAACGAATCTATCCAACAGGAGGATTTGATGTTTTGTTTATAATCTTATTTTATATCTAAATAAACGCGGTGCGTTGAGGCGAGCAGATGTGAAACGCGCGAGGAGTGAAGTTTACGAGGCGCAGTGAAGGCGGCACGGACTGGTTCAAGGAGAGTGGGCGGTCCGTGCGGCAATGTGTCGGAGAGCAGAGATACGCGAGAACCGAGATACACACTGCCGACGACCGAGCCGCACGCACCGCAGGAAGCCGGGACCCGCACCGCCGACAGCCGAGCACCGCACCGCGGACACGCGTCAAAGGTGAGCCCGGCCGTCAGCCTCTCCGGCCGGCCCCGGGTCCGGTTCCCGGTCCCCGGTCCGGCGCGACCCCGTCATGGGGTCGTTGGCTCCGGTTTAACGACAGGAGCCCCCCCTCCCTCCCCGGCCGGTGCGGTAATGAATGACAGCGTGCTCCGCGTGCATGTTTCCCTCATTCAAACGGGCAGAGCGGCGCGTGAAGAGCCTCGCGTGCCATCAGACATGTCACCTCTGACAGGAGCGTTCCCTCCTCCGCTCCGCTCCGCTGCTGCACGTGGAGGTTCTACCGGTTCTTCAATCATAACAGCGTTGAGATCTCTCTCTATATATCTATGTATCTATTTATATCTGTCTACACCAGTCCGTGGTCAACCGCCTGAGGCGATAACCACGTGCTTGTAGTGCAGAAAGCCGATACGTCACTCTTACGCAGTAGCCGGGACCCTTTAGACCACGCCCCCACCTGCAGGCCATTGACAGTACTGCAGGTCCAGGGCGGCCTAAAGCCCGGTCTATGCTGGAGGTGTTACGGTTCTGTTCGGGTTCCGCGGCGCAGCAATGCCGTTCCCCGCCAGCTGCGTCTGCGTTGAGGAGAAATGTTTTGTTTTTAAGTCAATATATCTGATGTATTGATGTATTGTGGACCACTAGGGGTGCTGTAGTGCAGACAGACACAAGGCATCATGGGTATTGTAGATGATGTTCACGGTAACAGACAGCTGATTAAGCTCGGTGGACATATTGATGAACAGGTAAACGGATCCCTGAGTCCGTATCACTGTTGTATTCAGAACAGGAAGTGAAGACGGAACACCTCTGGACCGTAGTCCGTCTGGTAACCATGTGGATCAGAGACGCCAGGCTGCGTTTTAGGTGTAAAAGCCGATGTTTTTCACATCTTCCTTCACTTCCTGGCTTGCTGGCTGTGGCCTGTGGAGAAAATGGACTCGCTGCAGATCACTGGTGGGTCCGCCGCTGTGGAGGAGCGTCGTGCCGCAGATCAACCTCATCCAGTGGAAACAGCCGTTGATTAGCCTGGTTCCTACTGCGTGATGCAGCGGATCCACAGCTCAAGCCGTGCCTCAGAGGTCACAGAGAAGTGGCGAGTGGCCGGGATGGCAGCAGTGAGGGGGACAGACATTCTGGACAGTGTGTTTGTCCTGATGGAGGGTGCTGCTCGGGGAGTTCTGAGAGCTGTCAGACAGTGAAGTGAGGCTTTAACAGTCGAGTACCTGCAGCTCCCATCATGCATTGCATCTACCTACCCCCGCTGAAGGAGGAGGACGTGGCTAGCAGCTGATCATGAGCAGTCCGAGTGATTCCAAAAAGCATTGCTTATATGATGATGCAATGCGTTGTGGGGGGAAAAGACTGAACACATGCAGGGTTTATGAAACGCAAGATGCTGCAGCTAAAGTTGAGGTTCACACGGCGTGGAATCAGTTCAGGTCCAGTTCACATTTAAACTAATAAACTGATTGTACTCTATTTATTCCTTTCCCCACACCCTCCCATCTTGTTTCTAGGTCGTGTTACTTGCTGAAAGAGATTCCCCCACACTGTTTCTCAAGCTCCAAACATGTGGAATGTCGGCCAAGAAGGTTCAGTCAGGTTCCCTCAGAATCTCCATCGACCTCCACCGGCGTGAAGCCTGGCGTCCGGGCTCTGAGGACGGCGCTGGGTGGAAGTGGAAAGCAGTCACATGTTGTAAAGTGTTTATTGTGTGTCGTTCTGTGTCGGGATGACCCTGCTCCTGCAGGTTAAACATTACACACGGCGCCTCGGCCCGCTCGGTGAGCTCTGTCGCTTCTCTTTAACGTGCTTCTGTTCTGCACATGGGTCCATATCCAGCTGTCGGACGACCGGGTCCTTTTACGAGCTGGTTACGGCTGAAGGTTTAATAATTAGTGAAGTTATTGTCGTCCTAAAGACAGAGCACGAGGTTCTGAGGACCCAGATTCCAAAGTAGACCGGCAACAACCACACACACATGTGTGTACACACACACACACACACTGCAGCGGTGACGCCTACTCTCCAAAAGGATTAACTGACCCGAGGTATGTCTCCTTTATCTCCATTATCGGGCTTCATGTGAGCAGACATCCACAGTCTTGATAAAGAACGCTAATCACCGTCTCTCACATGAGGCGCCCTGCTCAGGGACACGAGGGACGACCCTGCTGATTTACAGCTCCGTTCCGAGTTCACAGCCAGCTAAACTTCGGACGTGAAGTGTGTGCAGACTGCAGGACCGAGCTGGATCACAGCCGACGGCGTTACACTGTTTTATTCCTGCACAGTCAGGTTTGTGAGCATGAAAGATCTTGAGGTGCTTCATCGTGCGTCCATGAAGAACACGCCAACCGTACACGAGCAGAGGCCTCGCTCCGGAGGCAAATCCCGCAATATGGATGTGGTTTTGGTCGTGATGCGTGTTTTGTTCCTCTGACTTCATCCTGCATTTCCACTGGTTGGCGGCGGCAGCAGCCTGACAGAATTGTATCACAGTTTGTCTCTAGTCCCCAGAGCACAACGGCAGCCGTCCTTGAACCGGCGTGTGACGCAGGGTGAACGCCGTGTCCCGCTTTTCACTCCAACTGACCGATGTTGAGTTTCTGAATGGTCTTGGTCAGAATAGAACCGAACCAGAAGTAACTCATTTAATTTGCCTGCTGCTGTGAGATACACATCCAAATGAACGGTGTAATGGAGACCTGACACTTATTCAGTATTACTTCTTTGTTTTCTTAACTATTTCCATGATCGATTCTCTCTGAAGGCATCAAAACTATGAATGACGACATGAAATCATGTCAACAGAAAAGTTAAATATCTTAAAACCCGTTTCATGTTACATTTGAGGAATTTCTTGCCCATTGGTCAGGTTGGTGTGTAGAATAGATCCAGAGACAGGGAACTCTTCCCCCGCTCCATTTCCAGGTTATCACAACAACCACAAGCACAACAAATAGTCCACATGTATGAATAAAGGAGTAGAACTGAAGACGTCTGCATGTTAATATGTCACCCTGCTGAAATGCGGTTAGCAGTGGTTCAGCCGTTATTGTAGCCACCATGCTGCCTTGCGTAAAGAAGACGACACTGGATTTTAACCCTTTCATCTGCTGCCCTCTCCTTGGAGGATGATTTACCGGAGGTGTTCATGATTATTCTGCTGAATGGTTAACCGTCGTCCACCAGGCTGCAGCTTTTAAAGCGGCTCTGGGAAATGAAGAGACGTGGGCTCGCGAGGCCTGCTCGGTTCCCCTGAATGTTCTGGGAAATGAAAAACAGGAAGGCTGTGTCGAGAAAACGCAACGGAGCAGTGCACAGCCAACAGAGGCCCCACTTTAACCTGCTCCGACCACAGGAAGAGAAAAGCAGATCAGTTATATTATCACTGGATCGCCTTTTTCTCGCCGTCATTTGGATGTTGTTGCCCCTCTAATGTAACGGTTTCCACAGTGAGCATGGCGGCGTGCTGGAACTGGCATTTAGCTCGAGCACTTGGAGCCAAACTCCGGTGGCTGTTAATGTTTGCTTCGTATGAACAGTGGGGGAAAGGCACCTTGAAAGGTCAGCTCGTACAGCTCTTTATCATCCGCCCAGCTGAGGCGGCCCAGTTTGTCCTGCAGTCAAGGACAGCGAGGAGACTGTTATGTTGGAGTTTTTCTGAAGTCTGACATTAAACCTACATACATGCTGTTTCAGCATCCATCTGAAGAGCTGTGTAGAGGTGAAGGCACTGCCGTCTCCATGACCCCTCCTGTGGCGCTGTGTGAAATCACCCCACAATCTCACTTTACAGGGTCAAGGGGGGAAAAAACAGAAGTTTCCTGATGAGACAGGAGTGTTTTGTTCACCGTTGTACATGTAGAAGAGGGTTCCTGCTCCAGTCTCCGTCCACGCCGCAGTCTTTGTCTTGAATATCTCTGCCGACCCCCGCTGATGGGGTTGAAGCAGAGGATCATGGGAGTGTGTGGGAAACCAGAGAAGACGTGAAGCGTGTGAAAGATGGCTCATGAAGGACCCTGTCTGCTTTCCAGCAGCGGGGTGTGGAGCGTCCAGCGTCATGAGTCGTTCTCATGTGTGAGTTTGTTCTGCTGAGCTCCGGCTGTGTCTCCACAGGACTCGTGTTTGGAGGATGTGAAGAGAACAATCGGAGATCTGAGTGACAGAGCGGCGGTTTGTTCTCACAGTGAGTCCTCTCACCTCACCAGGTCCTCAGCACACACTGATAGCATCAAACTGGACATTCAGACTGATCTCACATCATATCTGTGATTCTGTTGCTTCAGTTGCTTCATCGTTCAGACTAGCGCTCTACCATTACTAAAACTTACTGACAGTCCCATTTCCAGCTCGTCTGAGCTTCTTTCTTCATGAAGTCGACCCTGAAAGAGCTCCTTTATGAAGTGAAGCATCTTCTACCATTTACTACACCATCATCTGCATACGTGGAGACTCCTTTCCTCCAGACTTATGCTGAGTGGACCTCTACCATGAAGGACACGTTTACTGTTCTTACTTAAATCAAACACAACTCCTGCTAGTGGTCTGGCAGGAAAACTGCAGAGATTCAAGTGTTTCTCTTGTTCCTGTGTGTTTGGTGGTCGTTATCAAAACTGTAGCACATCTAAGTGTTAAGTGTTACCTTTTTTTTTTTTTTTTGCACTTTGTTTTTACGTCTTTGAGTATTTTTGTACAGCTCTTTGGCTCAGCTGCAGTCGTTTTTATTGTGCTATATGGATAAAGTTGAGTATTAATTCATGTCATGTTTCAGCAACCTCGCCCGCAGGTACAGAAGAGAGCAGGAGATAATTTGGTATTAGTGACAAAAGTGAGACGGACTGTAAATTATGCTCTGCCAAAATATCAAGAGGAGAAAAATAGTTGGTATAATCCCAACAATTTAATCAGCAGAGATATTTGGAGCAGCAGAGCTAGCCCAAGGTCGCTCGTGAGTTGAAATGCTCGTTGGATTTTACTTTGAGCTGTGCTACAGGCTGAAGCGTTTCAGCGCTCACACACCAGTGATGCTACATGCTAACTGTTTTTTTGCATATGGAGTAAAACAGGCTTTATGACATTTAAGTCCTCCTCTCAGAACTCGGTAGCTAAAAGTGGGAATTCGTCCTGGTCCTGGGGTGTCCCTCCTGAGGAGTTTCCTGTGTCTGTCCTCAGCTCCCACCAGGAGGCCCGATGGGCGTCTGTTAATGACGGGACCAGCCACAGTGCCTTCAGTTATCCAGCCCCCCCACAGCCAGAGTCACCATGGGGGAAGTGGTCCAGATGCACTTCACCACGGTGGACTACGTCATCTTTGCCTTGCTGCTGGTGGCCTCGGCTGGCATCGGCCTCTTCTACGCCTTCTCCGGAGGACGCCAGCGCACCACCCAGGTTTCCCTCGCTGCTTCCTCCTCCGGCTCTCTGAATGTTTCCCTGAGGTTTGTAACGGTGGGGGGGCTCGGTGTGCTCTGCAGGAGTTCCTGATGGCTGACCGCTCCATGAGCTGCCTGCCGGTGTCTCTGTCCCTGCTGGCCACCTTCCAGTCGGCCGTGGCCATCCTGGGCGCTCCGTCTGAAATCTACGCGTTTGGAACCCAGTACTGGTTCCTGGGCGTCTCCTACTTCCTGGGTCTGCTCATCCCTGCTCATGTCTTCATACCGGTTTTCTACCGGCTGAGGCTGTCCAGCGCATACGAGGTAGGAACCAGGAGAAACTCTGAAGAACGGCTCTTATCATTATTTAAAGGGGCTGTATCATGCAAAATTCACTTTTTGTATGTTTTAACCTTGTTATATAGTTATGTACTTGCCAAAAACACCCCCAAAGCGTTTTTTTCCTTCGTGCCTGTGTGTTTGAGCTTTCCTCGTGTTTCTGCTGCTCAGAGAGGCAGCCCCTCCCGTACCCGTGAAAACTCTGTATTTCCCACATTGACGTCACACGGAGAAGAAGGCTCCCCCCACCCCCCACCCCCCACCCCCCCTCCTGCAGGCCCTCGGCAATCAGCGTTGCTGCTTTTTGTAACTCCGATTACGGAGATAAACTTTAACCATCGTCTGAAAGCAACAGTCAAGCAAGAGCAAGAGTCTGAAGGGTCTGCGCTTGGTGAGTTTCTAACAGGAAAAGATGTTTTCGCGTGTCTTTGCGTGTAGAGAAGCTAAAGCTAAAGAGCTAAAGCTTGCCAGCGTATTTGTTTTGAAGCGCTGATTGGTTGAAGTACGCTGTCCGTCAAAGTCCACAGGGGGAGAGGCGGGATTTTCAGTGAAGCAGAGCGTTTTCTCTTCCGGGTTTCAGAATTAGCCCCAGAAAATCTTTTACGAGGGGGGACCCAAAAGTTTTCGGACTGATTCTATTAATAAAAAAATATAATGAAGTTCTGACTTTGGCCGCTAGATGTCGCTACAGGATAACCTCATGCATAACTGTGCCAGGTTTGGTCTTCCCCCGTGATGCGGTCAGCTGACAATCATTGTTTATGTTGACAGAGTTACACCCCGCTCTTCGATTTTTCAAGATGGCGGACACCCACTGATATGCGCTCTGTCAAAACATTTTGTTTTTTATTGGGAAAAACAGCGGCAGAAACACTCACCATGTTGCAGACATTCTTTAAGAAGGATTCTTAGGGTGTCTGAGTGGTTTGGTCCTTTAAGAGCGATCAGATTACATCAGGAAGACCAGGCACGCAGAGGACAACAATCCACTTCCAGAACAGAGGAAAACGTCACAAAAACTGAAGAAGACGTCCTGGTAGATCCACGCAGGACTTTTGATGACATTACAGATCTGATGGGAGTATTGTAGAGATCCAGACAGATCATCCTCAGGCAGTTATTAGAAGCAGTGAGATGAAGGCACCCGGAAATGGCCTCATCATAGCAGACAGCAGACCACAGGACGCCCCGTTACGCACAGAAATAGCACCAAATGTTGTTCGTAAAGCATATTTTTTGACTAAAACCGTGACCAGCCAGCCTCCCCACCGCCATATTCACCTGATCTGGACCCAGGCGACGGCTTTTTGTTGTCAAAGATGAAACTGGAGCGGCAGCGGAGAGGTAAGACAGGCATACAGGCGGGGGAGGGGAAATCGAAGTTCTATCTTATCGGCACAGTTACGCTCGGTCATGGCGACTCTTCTGAACAGTGGAAATCTCCGGTGCAGCGTTGTATTCAAGCCAAAGGAGAGGATTTTGGAGGTGACAGTTTCAAATAATAGCAAAGATTAAAAAATAAAAAGTTATAACTACAGTCCGGGAACTTTTGGGTCGCCCCTCGTATTTCACACAAAATGACTTTTCCTTAGCGCCAAAAATAAACTATTACCATGTTAATGCCATTTCTAGGGTTTGGCTTAGCTAAAAAAGCATGATACAGCCCCTTTAAGTGTATCATACATCTACTTTACACATGCAGGAAATCAAGTGTCGGCCTTTGTCATGACTTACGGATCTTTGTTTCTCTTGGTTTTTTAACTGTGGATACGTAGATGGCCATCATTTTATCATGGAAATATTATCAGTATTGCCGTTTCTTTTGCCTTTGTGCACTGGTAAAACGTTTTCCCTCCATCAGTTGCCCTGGTGGAAGCTTTTATACTTGAGATATCATTAAACTATGATGAATTATGAAAAACTGCATCAGCGAACCTTTGGACCAGTGGAAACAAGTTTTCAGTCAGACTTTTGATGCAATACACTGAAGGAGAATGACGCTTTACCAGATTTATAAGAGAATAAATGTTGATCAGGCATTTAATCATATGTAATATGTCATATTTACATATCATATGTGAATAACACAAGTAAATCACTCAAAAAGATTTTCACACTCACTTTGGAGTGTTGAAGTATCTTGAGTTCACTGTGGTGCTTCCATCCTCACTTCTGTGGGTCATTTTTACTCTGCTGCTCTCTGTTCAGGAGGTTCTTAACACAACAGGAACTCACTGTGTCACAATGTTTTTACCTGCTGGTTTACTGACCCATTAATCTGCTGTCTTTATTAATGAATCTACTTTCTCCCTCTGTCTGCATGTTTTCAGTTCCACTCTGTCAGCACACACTCCTTTCCTCAGCTTCTCACACATATGATCTCAGAGTTCAGATCTTCCCTCTTACCTGTGGTTTCCTCCACGAGGTAAAGTCCAGGTGTCCTAAACCGAAGGACTGTGGTGATCAGAGATTTCCCAGAACACATCTGTCATCATGATCTGAGGAGAGCTGCTCAGTGTCTGACTGCTCTGATGGTCGCTGTCAGCACTGACGGATTAGAAAGCCCACTACGTCTCTGAGATGATATGTTGGCAGACTTTTGATTTGGCTCCTTTTTGTTTTGTTTGACATTTTCTCTTCAACAGTATCTGGAGCTGCGCTTTAACAAGACGGTTCGAATATGTGGAACAGTGACCTTCATCTTCCAGATGGTATCTACTCCCGCCTCTCGCTTAGTGTGCAGATTCAGTCCCAGGCTGACGTTAAGTCACCTCACAGAGTGACGAATAAAGACTGGAGAGAAATGAATCAAAAATCAGAGAATGATGAAAAGTTGATGCAGGCATGAGTCTGAACATACTACATACTTGATTTTGAAGGAAAGGAAACTGTGTGAGTGACTGGAGGCTGCTGCTCTCTGCAGGTCATTTACATGGGAGTGGTCCTATATGCCCCAGCGCTGGCTCTGAACGCAGGTCTGTCACACTTCAAACCGCTCCTGTCAGACGACACACACACACACTGCTCGACACACACACTGTGCTTCTGGACGGGTGTGATAAGGCGCCGCTCTCTTCTCCTGCAGTGACCGGCTTTGACCTCTGGGGGGCGGTGCTGGCTATGGGTCTGGTGTGTACCCTGTACACAGCCATGGTGAGTCCAGTCATTTGTAATGATGTGGAACAATCTGTGGTACCGAGCGTCAACGCTGTACACAGCAGAGGTGGAGAAAGTGTGGTGTGTCCCGCAGGGGGGCCTCAAGGCCGTGATCTGGACCGACGTGTTCCAGACGGTGGTGATGTTCGCCGGCCAGCTGGCCGTCATCGTGGTGGGAGCCAGTCAGGCTGGAGGCATCGCCGAGGTCTGGAGGAAGGCGAAGGAGGGAAACCGCATCGCGGGGCTGGAGTGAGTCAGAACAGTTCCTGAAGAGCGAGTTCGGGTCTGGAACCTGCAGCCGTGGCGCCACATGTGGCTCCCCTGACGTTCAATATTTGCCCCTGCAGCCTGAACCCCGACCCTCTGGAGCGACACACCTTCTGGACGCTGGGGGTGGGCGGAGTCTTCCTGATGCTGGCTCTGTACGGCGTCAACCAGGCCCAGGTCCAGAGATACCTGAGCTCCCGCACAGAGAAGGAGGCCGTCATGTGAGGATGAGTGACTGAAGCACGCCGGTAAGCTCGCCGGTGGAGGGTGAACCCTCGCGCTGAGCTCCGCCCTGCCTCCGCAGGTCGTGCTACGTGGTGTTCCCGTGCCAGCAGGTGGTGCTGTGCTTAGGCTGTCTGATGGGCCTGGTCATGTTTGCCCGCTACGGGGAGGACAGTCCTCTGGACAAAGGCTACGTCACGTCTAACGACCAGGTGAGGCTCCCCTGGCGCCCCCTTGTGGAGGGGCTGTGGGCGGACGCTGACGCTGCGTCTCTGTGCAGATGGTGCTGTACTTCGTGATGGATGTGTTCAGGGACCTGCCCGGGCTGCCCGGCCTGTTCGTGGCCTGCCTCTTCAGTGGAGCTCTC
Source organism: Salarias fasciatus (assembly GCF_902148845.1). Taxonomy (NCBI): domain Eukaryota; kingdom Metazoa; phylum Chordata; class Actinopteri; order Blenniiformes; family Blenniidae; genus Salarias; species Salarias fasciatus. The sequence continues at coordinate 25,860,314 of NC_043759.1, forward strand.
AGGTGAGCTGACACACCGTCCAGCATGTCTGACCCCCGATAAATACAGAAAAATATGATTTCCATGGATTTTAAATAACTTGAAACAACGGAGCTGCTTCTCTTCTTGGGTCCAGTTTTGATCAGATGATTTAATCACGTGCGTCTCACTTTATTATTTTAGTCTTTGTAGACGTCGGCTCTCGATTCAAACCTGTGTGTGTCTCCTCTCCAGCACCATCTCGTCTGCGTTTAACTCCTTGGCCACGGTGACGATGGAGGACTTGATCAAACCTCATTTTCCAAACATGACTGAAGCCAAAGCCACTCTGCTGTCCAAAGGACTCGGTGAGGAACCGTGTGAATGCTGCAGAGCTGTGCGCTTCAGTTAGACTGTCGGGGCGATTTAGCGTCCTAAACAATGGCGTGTGTGCGTGTGTGTGCGCTCCACAGCTTTGGCGTACGGCTTGGTGTGTCTGGCGATGGCGTACCTTGCCTCTATCATGGGATCAGTGCTGCAGGTAACTCGCCTGTCTCCTGTGAGGGATGCCAGTTTTCAGTCACTAACTTTGACTCAGAAGGACTCGGCACTCCGATTCTCAGAGAATGACTCGGCGCTGTGTGTCCTCAGGCAGCCTTCAGTATCTTTGGGATGGTGGGCGGCCCTCTGCTGGGACTCTTCTGTCTGGGAATGTTCTTCCCCTGGGCCAATCCCACCGTGAGTGGAGTGTTGCCTCCAGCTGTGTTGCTGTGTTTCTGCGGTTCAGCGTGTGAGTGCAGCTGTGTCCTCCTCCCTGCAGGGGGCAGTGGTGGGCCTGGTAACGGGCCTGGCCATGGCCTTCTGGATCGGCATCGGTAGTTTTGTGATGCGCATGTCGGGGGCCGCGCCGGGCCCCCCGGTCAACGCCACCGACCTGCCGCTGTTCGACAACCTCACCACCGCCGTCATGAGCACTCTGGCCATCACCACCGCGGCCCCGCCCAGGTCACCAACACTCTGACCTTTGACCCGTGTCGCCCTGTGAGGACCAGGCTGACTGTGGTTTGAACGGTTTCCTCCTCAGGCCCTCAGGAGTGGAGGCGCTCTACTCGCTGTCCTACATGTGGTACAGCGCTCACAACTCGGCCACCGTGGTCTTAGTGGGACTGCTGGTCAGCCTGATCACAGGTGGGCGGAGCTCCGTGCTACGTAGCATGTGTTAGCTGGAGCTAATAAAAAGCTGTACTGTGTTTTGATGCTATGTAGCATGTGTTAGCCGGCGCTAACCGGCGGTGTGTGTTGCTGTCAGGGCCGATGAAGGAGAAGGATCTGACCCCGGGCACGGTGTTTCCCGTCCTGGGTACGCTGCTCTTCTTCCTCCCGGAGCGTTACAAAGAGAAGATGTGCTGCGTCACTCCTCTGGACAGGAAGGTGAGCTGCCGCGGTCACTTCCCGTCCGTCTCATCGGGGACTTCTCTCACTCACTCCTCTTCTTCTTCTTCTGTCGAGCAGCCCAGTGAAATTAGCACGCAGCCTTATCGGATGGCCAAAAAAGACAGCAACGGAGCGGCTTACTGCAGCAAGGACAAGGAGACGGAGGGCAGCGGGGCTCCAGCGGGGGGCGGGGACCCGGACGCCGGGGTCACGACCTCCCCGAGTCAGGCCACCCATCACACGGTCCAGGAGACGGCTCTGTGAGGGCCTTCGGCGGCCTCTGCTCCCACGCCGCCTTCCAAAGACAGAACGGGAGCCGGTGACTGATTGTAGATTTAAAGAGAGTGAGTGGAGCAGGGCGGATGCTGGTGTCTGTGCGGAGAGGACGCTTCCCTCACTGCATCGTATCCGCCGCGTCCAGCCACTGACGGAATCAGGTAGATGTTATTGGATGTGAAATCGTTATTTTTGTAGAGATGAAAGAACCAAATCTCAGAATGATATTTATAATAAGGTGTAATATAAGCAGAATGAGCCGCTGTCTCACATTATGTAGAAGCACAGTTATTCGTTTAGAGAGGAGATGAAGTGGCCCTGTCCGGGTCGAAGGCTGAGGTGAAACCCTGTGGCCGTTCGTCAAATCATTTAGAGAGCATTATCCGTACGAGAGTCCAGCGTTAAAATCCAGCTGCTGCTGATGTCTGAACACCTCGGATGTCTTCGTTAAACACTTTGAAGATTCAGGTTCAGAAGGAGCTTGTCTTCTGTTCAGCGGCGTGACGAGAGGATTTAACATGCTGTGCAGCTCTCACGTTCATCTCTTACCATGTTCCCACGACAGTGACCCACTGGGAAACCTCAACGCATTTCAAATCCATTAGAAGGACCTTAAACCCAGTGGTGAACCACAGGTTGAGCCTCACGCTGCAGCTCCTGTTTACTGGACTGGAAACGGAGACGGAGAGCAGGAAGCAGCCAAATACAAAGTTTGATGTTTTCACCCGTCTGTGTAAACAGGAGCTGCACACGAAGTCCCTCTAAACACACACACACACACACACCCTCCTGATAGCAGCCCTGCTCGATCTCCTCAGACACCGAGTGTTTTTCAGCGTGGCCTCTCCAGCCGGTCGGCTCAGCTCGTGTTCGGTGCCAGTGTGTGATTCCATGTTTAAAACCGTGCCAGTTCCAAGTGTTTGAAACGTGCTGCTTCAGTTTCTTTGTTGTGTTTTTCTTCTTTTTCGTCCCCCCCCCCTCCCCCGTCACACAGACCTTTTTGGAATCAGAATTCTTGACGTCACCGTGTTTGTCGGTCCTGAGTCCACCTGCAGGTCTGTCCACACATGTTCACCTTCATCTCACGCAGAGGACTTCCAGTCTGGCGGCCGCTCGGACTCCTCCTCGCCCCTCAAACATCTCCATCCTCTCACTGTAGATCGAACTTTATTTTCAGAGCGTTGTTTTCCTAGAGACTGCAAACTGAAGTCTTACTTTTATACTTGATTTCACATGAGGCCTGCTCACATTTCGTGAAGTGAAATGTGACGTTTTTGTACAAAAACCACTGTGTTTTTGTACGGTTGGGTAGAATTGAGAATGTGGCACACTGGAAGCTACAGTGCATAACCAGCAATACCTTTATTTTATTTAGATTACGCACAACTTACTGTAGACACCTTCACTTTTTGTTTTTTTGTTTAGTGCCGCATCTCAAATTCTCCCAAATCTACGAGTTTGAACCCTGTGACTGGTTCCTGTTCGTAAACCTCCTTCATACCTGAAATTACTTGAAGTGTGTGCCTGTAATGTCAATGATAGTCAAATATCCTTTATCGTGTTGCAGGAAGCCAGAAGCTGATATTCTGTTCTTACCCTGCTGCTCTGCAGCCACATGAGGCTCTGCAGCTCCTCTGTAGTGGCTCTTTAGCTGGAGGCGTAGATGTAGCAGCGCTGTGTTTCACGGCGATGCAGTAGTTGAAGTGACCTTTGACCTGACCGGTACACAGTGACACTAAAGCACAATGAGCTGGTGGCGTGCAGGAGAGCCGAGACGCTCCGTGCCTTTCTCCAGTGACTCAGTCAGACCGCGTGGCACTTAGTAATTTCAAGCACCAATAAATATTGCTGTGAACAATATTTATTCTGTTTCTGTTTTCCCATCCGCAAGAATTCTTCCTCGTGTAGCATTCCAAAAATGAAACGGAGGCAGAGACGGGTGTGCTCTGTTTGTGCCTTGCTCCCCTGAACGTCCCCGTGTCTCCACGCCGCCACGTCGCGGCGAGGAGCAGCCTCATGTCCCCCGACGTGTGGACGTGCTCGAATGAAAACAAACGGCATGTTCACCCTTTGACCTTTCAGTGTAACGTTTACTTTCCATCGACGTGCTTGTGTCTCCTCTCCCTCCTGGTAATCACAGATGCTCGATTGATGGGAATCACTTTTAAGAATAAACATGTTCTTTATGAATTCCTCATGTCTGTTGTGGCTTTCATCCAGTTCGTCGGTGTGTCCCGCATGAGAAACGATGACGCTCTCCACTAGAGGGAGTGAACGTACCTCTGGTGGGACACGGACCACAGTTTGAGAATCATGGCAAGCTACAGCATGCAGCTCCTCAATGGAAATAAACATCTTACTTTGGGCTGAAAAAATAGTAATTAAGAAATAATATTGACTATGGAGGAGCAGGCAGTTATTCTACATCAATAGGAAGTAATCTCAACAATTACTCCAGGAGAAAAGCAACACTGTTGCTGCAACCAAATCCAGGATGGATTGCTGGCAGCATTTTGTAGAATAGGAAATAAAAGCTGCTAAAAAAAAACGTCTTAGAAAAACGGCTGGAGATGTAATGAAATGTTGACCATCACGTGCAGATTCTTCACAATGAGTATAAACTGTCATCAAACGGAATCACAGATCGAATGGATTCAAGAAGGTGGTAAGAACTACTGCAGGCGCCTTCCAGTAACACACTCTTCTCTGGAATATGAAGCTGCTCCCAAACGTCCTTCCGCTCTTGAAGCGTCACAGTCATCATGGTAGCACCCAGTCTGCCATCGTCCACAATCACACAATGCTGCCTCATACAGCACTCACTCCTGAGCATTTCATTTCACAAAGGATTTCTTTGTTTGTTTTTTTTAATAAAGCCTATTTTGATGGACTCTGAACATGAGAGGGTGTTGGTTCTATTCCAGCCAGAGAAAGCGCTGGAAGGAGCAGCCCCCGCCTCTCTTACTCTCTCTCTCTTCTGAAATGCTTTCACCGGTGCAGTTTATATAAAAGTGAATTTATTTGTCATAATAAGATTAATCAGACTGAACCAACTTCTAGAAACAAAGTGTTGAAAGACTTAGTGTTACTGTCCACTTTTGATCTTCTTTTCGTGTTATTGCGCCTTTATTTTGCTCACTCTTCCTCCTCTCCCCCTTGTCTTGTTCACCAGCTCCTCCTCCACAGGTCTTCGTCTGTCTGGACTTCCAAGCGGTTCCAGCAAACGTTTGGCCGGAGCAGGGGGGAATGTGTCCTCAGAGCTCCATAAATCCGGCTGTAATCAGTGTGTACCGGCCATAATGAGCAGCAGATAGTGAAACTATGTCCATAATCTCTCATCTGGAGGGGGTGGCAGACGTTTTAGATTCCCATTCTGCTGAAACCGTTCCAGAGATATAAAGAGCTGTCTTTAAATGGATGCATGGGCGAAGACATCCACTGACATGGTGTGTAATTTAATGTTAGTCACTGACCTCTGCATGGAAATATATTCTGTTTCCCAGCCTCTGTTTCTTCAGCCTCACTCATCAGACTGAAAGGTTTGGAGCTGCTCGTGCAGGACTCGGTAGACTTAACCTAATTCAGTTCAGGAAAACAGACGCAGGGATCTTACAATGGTTGTGTTGGGAGAGTTTGAGATAAAATGCATTGTAGGGTTCACTCATCACGTATGCTGATGACACACAAATATATTTATTAAAAGGACTTGTGCATCTGGCTATATAGAGAAACAGATTTGTGTATCATCTGCATAACAATATAAGTTTATGGAGTGTTTCCTGATGATTTTCCCTACAGGAAGCATGTATAAGAAAAGAGCATGGAACTGTTTTTGCATATAAAGAAACCCTGCTGTGGTGGCTTTTATGCTACATCATGGCAGAGAAGACAGCCAAAGGAGGGGGAAGGCGACACGCATTTGGTTTAGACCACAGCGGAGAGCATGAAAGTCCAGTTTCATCTGTCTTTGAATTAAATTAAATTAAATTAAATATCAGGGACTTCTGAAAAGACTCAGTGGACTGATGCGTTGTGTGTAGAGATATACTGAAACACACCTACAGCATGATACCTGTTGCACGTCTTCACGTTGGGGAGGTGGCTGTGCCATCCCACACAGCTGGAGTTACTGTGCTCCGTGCCGGCTGTGAGGTCCCAGACCATGTACAACCCAGGAGGACTTCAGGCAGAACACAGAACATCATATCAAACTCACACCTGCTGGCTAATTGCCACTGGAAAGAGTTGGTAGCCCGAAACCCGAGAGTGGTCAGCACCTGTACGCACCGGGATGGTTTGATTCCGACAGGCTGGTCCGTCTTACGCTGGATCCAGTTCAGTGAATAGTGCCCGGAGCACTGAGCCTGCAGCGGCTTATCAGCCAGTCATTGTAATGGGCCCACATCTTCACGGTCCTTAAAAACTCTTTCCACCCTGATGTACTGTACCACTGACCTGATCTGCAACATTACGCACGGCTCGTTACTCTGGGTTTGGACCGTATTCTAGATGAGAGAGTCACAGACCATCAGACCAGGTTTTGCCATAAACTCTTCCAGTTGCTGCGTTAGTCCACGTTGTTTTCCGGTCACCACCTCGACCAGTGCTCTCCAGCCTTTGTTGAACCACCGACTGGTTTTCAGCTACATCATTGTCCGTGGACCAGCAGGAGGATGTATGAAAACACCTTAGTCAGGACTTAAAGAACGCATAATACATGAGAAGGAACTGCTGATGGGAGTGAAGCGTTTTTCTACAACTCATTGCAGAATAATAGAAATTAATTTTCAACATAAAGATTTAGATTCTCTCAGTCCGGCCTGGTACCGAATCTGTGGCCCCGTGGTTTGGGAACCGCTGATCTGGACAACCAGCAGTTAAATGAGGACATCTTCCTAAACAGTCTGTGCCTGATCAGAGGCCGGAGAAAATTATGGAGTCTGGCAAAGTTTTTGCAAAGACAGGATCAGGTGCCTGTACGGCAGAATAAACTATATATTTGGTAGAATAAACTAAAATATATAAATGTTACGTCATCTGTAATACCTCCTACTGAAGCTGGATGTGATTATTAAGTGATTGATCCACTGACAGAATGGGAGGATATCCATTAGTCTATTCTGTTCTATTCTAGATTATTCAGATGTTTGAAGCGGTGAAACACGTTTGTAGAGGCCGATGCTGAGCCGCTCATTTCCTTCCTCACCCAGCCGTTCCTGGACCGCCGGCGAGCCGGGGCTTCTTTGGCTCTGCCTCCGGACGGCGGTCTGCCGGTCTCCCCTCGCCGAGCCGACAGATTTACGGCAGCAGCCTTGAACGCCGGGCCGTTGCCGTGGAGCCGAGCCCGTTGGGTTCAAGGGGAAGACGAGCGCAGTTCCTCTGCTCTCTCATGTGTACCAGACTCATCTGTTCCCCCGCAAACATGTCAGCGTGACTTATCGGCCCGGCCTCTTATTACCCACCAGAAAATATAACCATGAGGTAAAAATACTCCGTGAGTTATGAAGGGGTGAGGAGGAGAGACGCCGGTCTCATGGATTCATACGGCTGGATGAGGAGTGTTCATGGATTATACTGAGCACAGGAGTGTGTGAGCTGTGTGTGTGTGGTGCCTCACATGGCTCTACAGGGTTTCATTATATTATGCTTCAGTTAACATGATTTGAAAGATTTTTAATGTTTAACGTCATGCGTTCTTGCTCTTTAGATCAGTTCTCAGAGACAAGCGTTACTCTGAAGACAAACAAACACGTCATGGAGCCTTTAAAACAGGAAGTTCAGGATGATTCAGTTCAAAGGTCATGGTCACCCAGTTTGAGCAACAAAATACCAACAACTCTTTTTTTATTTTTAGCTAGATAGCCTGGACTGTTTGCAGACTTCTTTTCGTTGTGTTTTATTTCAACTTGTCTCCTGTAGCGGTGCATCTTATTGCTGACAGTGAAGTATTGAAGCGTAGAAATGAAACTGGACCCGAGGTTTGGATTCTTCAAGTTACACATATCGACTGGTTTTGTCGGCAGAAGAAAACATCCGAGCCTCCAGACAAAGACTCACATCCCGACACAGAGAGAAGGGTTTTATTTCTGGAAGGTCTTTACAGCCGGGTGGGTTTGATCAGAGTGGTGGATCAAGTCTCTCTTTGCTCTGTTTCATGCTCAGATAGCAGAGAAGACTCACTGCGAGAGAACAGACGTGTCTGCTCGACTCTCTATTGTCTTTAAGATTTAAAGAATTGTCTCTTTTCATTGAAACTACTGAACCTGGATTATATTTCAGTCACATTTTATCACATCAGTGAGAGAAGAGAGAAGAGCAACATTAAAAACCAGATCTTAATCTTCTTTTTTCACTGATAAATTGGTGAAATCTTCAGATGGACTGAACATGAAAACAGAACTGATGAAGAATCGGTTAAAGCTGTCTGTGTTTTTCAATCCCAAGAATTCATTCTAGCTCTAAACACTGAACATGTTAATATTAAAAACAAAAGGAAAAACTCTCAATGGGGTGGAAATCATCTTCATTTGGTGGTTTAATCTTTTATTCAAGGCCTTTTTTTTTACCTGCAGAGATCTAAATAACAAACTCCCACATGATGTAAAATTCCCTTTCTAACAGTAACATGTGAATTCTGTGTATGAGGCCCAGGAAGTGAAGAAAGTCTTTCCTCTCCCTCAGTAGAACATGTGCTCAAACAGGCGAATCACAGATTTCCCCTTCATGATGTCATGAGGGGAAATAGCCCCTCCCTCTGGAAATAGCCCCTCCCTCTGGAAATAGCCCCTCCCTCTGGAAATAGCCCCTCCCTGTGTTGTTGGACCTCTGACACCTCTGTGAAACAGTTGAATATCTTTATAATATGGGATCTTTAATCTTCATTTGAGCCTCATATGAACCGTTGTCACGTCTTTATGACCTCTATGAAATCCACAGAACCGTTCTGTTATGTGTCAAACTGCAGATTTCACAGAATGAAATCAGACAAGCTTCTTCTGAGCTGCCAAACAGATGAACAGACTTTTTGTTTTCATGACTTTGAACCGTATGTGTGTGTGTGTGTGTGTGTGTGTGTGTCAGGAGCTGCCGGTGTTCAGTGCCTCGCTCTGCCCTGTCCAGGGGGAAGCGTCTGATTGGCCGGCCCAGCAGACAGCAGGTCTCCCACGGTGCCGCAGTAGAGCAGGGAGCGCATGGGCCACTTCTGAGGAGACAAACCGTTCTCTCTCAGCGTCTTCCTCTTTTCCTCCTTCATGCTCATCTTGACACAGGGAGCCGTCCTCACCTTGACCGGGTGCAGGTACCCCCCCGGTCTGGGCGGGACGGCGTGCTCGGCCCCGCCCTGGTCCAGGGTCTCCGTCAGGTAGGCGATGTAGTTGGTGGCCAGAACCAGGACGTCCAGCTTGGACAGTTTGGTGTCTGGAGGGACTGAAGGCAGCGCCGCCTGCAGGCAGAGGACAGTGAGATGGGCCGAGGCGGCGGGGGGGACCGGAGCGGACCCGGGTCCTACCTGCAGGCTGCGGAAGGCCTGCCGCAGGTTCCGGACCCGACTCCGTTCTCGAGCGGCGTTCTCCGGGGAGTGCTGGGTCCTGGGGGTCCGGCTCTGGTCCACAAGCTGCACCTGCTGCAGGGAACAGGGTCCACCTCACTGCTCTGACAGACCGGCACCGGTACCAGGCCCAGGGGCCACAGCCGGACCGCACAGGGGCCACAGCCGGACCGCACAGGGGCCACAGCCGGACCACACAGGGGCCACAGCCGGACCGCACAGGGGCCACAGCCGGACCGCACAGGGGCCAGCCCAGACCACAGAATGAGAGTGTAAATCTAAAAGTGATTTAGAAAATACAGCCGTTCAATCGCGTTTCAGAGAAAACTAAGAAAAGCTTCAACATCAGCAGAAGCGAAGCGTCCTGCAGCTCCAGGCTTCTCCTCACTCATCCTCTCCGTTCGGCTGAAGCTCCTCAGATCAGTTTTCACCCCCGAACGCCGGGAGTCAGCGAGACACATTTCTCATGGTCTTTAAATGATCATCGCAGGTTTTTAACGTGACTGCAGCTTTCCGGGGAATGTGACGGTCCTCTGCCGCCTGTGGAGCTTTTCCCATCAAACTGATAATCTGACATATAATCTGGCCAACAGCAGCTGATCACAGAGGTTTCAGAAGAACAGAAGAAAAATCCACAGTTACTGAGTGAAGATATTGTTAGTTTGTTAAACTTTTATCTTTGTGAGACTGTTTTGTTCTTCTTTTCATTAAAACATTACAACCGTCTGTCACCAGTATTTTACATTCAGTACCTCAGACTTTAAAATACAGCCGTCGTCTGTCATTATTCTGATTTTATGTTATTTTTGCAGCAGATGTTGAAGAAGAGAGATTATTTCAGTCATAATAAATCCTGATGAGGAACGTCTGAGGAAACTGTTTGAACTGGTTAAATATTTTATCAAAAAAGTTTCATTTAAATACATTCATGAGGCTATTCTTCTGTTAAACTTCTGAGCAAGCCATCCTCAGTGCATCGTTCAGAAAAAGTTGTTATATTTATCAAAATCCCACAAATTCCATGTTTTCTTTCTGACTGAGTCAGTTCCAACCCTAACCCGGACCTGCTCTGGCCCGCGGGCCGCATGTTTGACACCCTGAGTTCAGTTAATCCTGGTGAGACTGAGGTGAGGAGTCCTACCTGTCTGGACTGCAGCTGCCTGCTGCTGCGTGGAGGCCGGGGGTCCGGGTGGGGGTCCGGGTGGGGGTCCGGGTGGGGGTCCAGATGGGGGTCTGCAGGATCCTCCGGGCTGCAGACGGGCTGCCGGCTCACAGACATCAGACCCTCCAGAGGACTCAGGGACATGATGCTGGGTCAGGCTGTGTGTGTGTGTGTGTGCGTGTGTGTGTGTGCGTGTGTGTGGAGCGTCCTCAGCTGCTGCTCACCATCTCCTGCCCGGCCGAGTCCCGCAGCTCCAGCTGGAGGCCGAGTCCCGAGCAGGTCTCTGGTCCATCCCCGGTTCCTCCCGGCTCTCTCCTTATCTGGTGAGGTAATGTGGGGAACTTGATGTGGTCCTTATCTCCGTCACCCGGTCATCCCCGTCCTCCCCGTCCTCCCCGTCCTCCCCTGGACGCCGGCCCGGGGGAGTGCAGCCGTGGGAGGCTGGACGGGGACCTTGGGGAGTCTGGGAGCAGCTGGAGGGTCTGCCGGAGGGCCGGGGCAGAGCGACACGGCGGGCCGGGCGGAGCTGCAGCTGCTCCGGGGAGATCCGCACATCTGGCTCGTCCCAGCAGGGGGTCAGAGGCGGGAACGGGTCATCCAGCCCCACCGACAGACACCCACAGCTCAGCATCTGACGGCCTCAGAGACAGAGAGCACATCAGGAACACACACATCCAAACAATCCACTGAAAACAACAGAGAAGCAAATTCACTATCTTCATTATTTTAGTGTAACTTTCCGTTGGGGTTTGAAGCATCTAAAACTAAAGTTTTGTTTTGGTGACCGAGCTGAATAAAGTCTTAACTGTTTTAACCCCTGCTGTTGGTCAGATGTTTGCTGGGATTCAGACGCTCGGAGCACCAGACTCCTTCAGCTGATCCTGGGAACCAAAAGAAAACACTTTGATGATAAATTCTAACTGTTCTGCTTCAGGATGCATCAGTCACAATAACAAACTGAGGAAATTACACTCATGTTTCCTCAGATTAAGTAGACTTTAGTGCTGCTGTCACTAATTAATCACAGCTCTGACCACAATTAATCACGATTAATCCCATAATTTGTGAACTTGTAATCAACACACAAAATCACCAGTTTAATGCACAAATCTGATCCTCATAATTCACCTGGACTGAACAGGGAGGAGAAACTACGAAGCCTCAGTGACAGGAAATGAGTTTTCTTTAATAGTGGAGGATGTGAAGGAGCTGTGGTTTGACAGCATGGAGTACTGAAACACTTGACGACACTTTGTGATGGATTTATAAAGCATGTTCCATGAAGAGCAGCTCTAGAGTCGAGGAATAAACTGAAATTCAACAACTGACTGATGTGGTGTTTCTCAATGAGCATGTAGACAACGTTCAGTTAAATATACAGAAGACAGCTTGTGATCAAAAGGCTTTTTATTTGTATTTGAGTTCACTTTCCCCCATCAGACGTCAGTTCAGGAAAGGCCTCAGCAGAAGACATTTAGTGTTTGATGTTACCGTACAGCCGCTAAAGCAAGAACATTAAACAGTGGAGCACATTATGAGAAACCTTTAATACTTCATGTTTTTTAAAAGACCTGGACAATTTTCAGCAGTGGAATGTACAAAAACCCAAACACACCACACACACTCCTCACTCCGCTCCGGGAGGGATCAGCTCAGCCTCCTGAACCAGGAAGTGCTCCAGTCACAGTCTTTACTACTGCTCTACTGACGGGCCTCTTGACAGGAGGAAGAAGGGTTACAGTGGAACAGATGGAGGTCAAGTGAAGAATGATGATAAAGGAAGATAAGAATGTGGTCAGACCTCTTTGCACTAAACAGAGTAAAATACTGATGTTTCTCAGCTCCTGCAGAGATCGGTGCGTCTCTCTAACAGTCGGCCTCTGCTCTACTTCTTCTCCACCATCCTGACGAACGCCTGGATGTCCCTCGGCCATGAGCCGCGGCTCCTCATGGCGGCGAAGTGTCCTCCCCGGGCCATGGGCGAGAAGCGGAGCAGCCGCCGGTACTTCTGCTGCACCCACAGCCGGGGCGAGTGCATCAGCTCGTTGGGGAAGCAGGCGAAGCCCGTGGGCACGTAGACCGGGATCCTGGGGACGCACGGAGACAAGGTGACGGGGTGGTGTCTGCTGTGGACGTCTGGGGCGTCAGACGCCTGCTCCACCTGGCGTGAGGCTGGTCCAGACCTTTACCGAAGTTCTCCTTGTAGAACCTCATGGAGGAGACGATGCAGCCGGACGTCCAGTAGATCATCACGTTGGTCAGCAGGTCGTCCAGAGAGAACTTCCTGTGGCACACACAGAGGTCCAGGACACACACCAGCACACACACACCAGCACACACACCTAACTGACCCTGGCCCTGCCGGCTGACCTGGTGAGTCCTCCGTCCTCCAGGTTCCTGAAGTCCCGGCTGGTCCAGGTGGAGAACTTCTCCAGGATGTAGGCGGCCAGCCCCACCGGGGAGTCGTTCAGCCCTCGACCTGAGGACGGGGGAAACGCCGACCAGCGGCGGCGGCGCGGTAGCACTGGAGGAGGCGGAGTCTGCGCGTCTGAGGTCGGCAGGCGGTCCCCGGCTCTCACCCACGGTGTCGGGCTTGGTGGCCTGGATGTGCATGTAGCCGGTCTCCTTGATGGACTCCAGCACCAGCTTGTCCAGGCAGGGGTAGAGGCGCTCCGTGTCCATGGCGGTGAAGCCGAACAGCTTGGGGAAGTGGCGGCCCAGCAGGATGGACAGGGTCATGGCCAGGCCCGGTTTGGCGGGCGGGGCGAAGTTCACGTGCAAGCCTTTGACATTCCTGCAGAGAGAAGGCGAGCGGCGTGAGTCGGCGGCGGCGGCAGCGGCGGCCAGCGTGCGGAGGACACGGGCGGCGCCGTACTTGGGGTCCAGCTGAGCCATGTTGGTGGTGACCAGCCAGCCCCAGTCTCCTCCGTGAGCGTAGAACTGCTGGAAGCCCAGACGCCTCATGAGCTTGAGGAAGACGCGGGCGGCACAGACGGAATCGAAGCCTGTTCACACAAACAGCCTCGTCTCAGGAAAACCGGACCGGTCGGTCTAATAGACTGGTTTTGGTCCGCGAGCCGCATGTTTGACACCTAATGTCAAACGGGACTCACCCTTCTTACACGGCGCGGCGGAGAAGCCGTACCCCGGGATGGAGGGACACACCACCTCAAACACCAGGTGGTCTTTGTCCGACGGGTCGGTCAGTAACGGGATCAAACCGTAGAACTCATAGAAGGAGCCCGGCCAGCCGTGCACCATGATCAGAGGCACGGTTCGAGTCCCCTCCGACGTCTTCGGCTTGACGTGCAGGTAGTGGACGTCGATGCCTGGAGGGTGGAGGGAGTGAGGAGCTAGCAGGACGCTCTCCACCTGCGCCGGCGGTCCTCACCTTCGATGGTGGTCTTGTAGTGGGGGTACTGGTTCAGCTTCTGGACCTGTCTCCTCCAGTCGAAGTCGTTCCTCCAGTACGAGACGACCGTGCTCAGGTACTGGGAGTTAAAGCCGTAAGTGAAGCGACTGTCCTCCAGAGAGGGGACGGGGCGGGGTGTGGTCGATCCTCCGGTGGAGGTCCTGACGGGGCAGGCGGAAGGTCTGAGCATCGGCACGGCACCAGTGAAGACCCGCCAGCTGACGGTGGGACAGGCGCACGGACTCACCTGCAGCTCCTCGTCGCTGGTGGTGATGGTGAAGGGACGGATGGAGTCGTCCTCCTCCGCGGTGGGCCGCGGTCCGGGACCCCACCAGCCATCCTCTGAGGTCAGGACCTGCTTCCTGCTCCTCTGGACCAGGAACCAGATCAGACCTGCCAGCAGCAGGCCCAGCAGCAGCTCGGTGAACATGGCCAGGAGGTCTGAGGGGGGGCGGGGTCAGGGGGAGGTCAACACAGCACCGCGGGAGAAACATTACAACAACAAACACATGAAACTACTTCCTGTTTCTGTTTCTTCACTCCATCAGTGACAAGAGAAAAAGCACTGCCACTCAGAAGAACCACCCAGAAAGAAATAAACTAAACATGAGAGTCGTCTCAGTGTTTCTTACTGGCTGTTGGTTTTTGGAGACATTTGAATCCCTTTAGGAGAAGGACAGGTGATTAAATCATTCTACAGCCACAGGAAGAAGCTGCTCCATCACACAGACCACTTCCACTTCATCTCCTTTGGTGAAATGTCTCAACAACTTCACACAATAAGCACACAGAGCAGTGTAATCTGAGTCATGCGCAGTGTCCATCAGCCAAAGATTAAACTGTGTCTGACTGCTGTTGTGTTGGCGGCCATATGATGGGATTAGAGAGCTGAGCAGCTCTTTCACTGAAAAGCTGCTGATCAGCTGCTTTCAGGCAGCACAAAGTGTGTGTGTGTGAATGTGTGTGTGTGTGTGTGTGTGTGTGTGTGTGTGTGTGTGTGTGTGTGTGTGTGTGTGTGTGTGTGTGTGTACGTGCATGAGTCAGTTAAACATCTCCACTCTCACCAGTCTGCACCAGAAAAACCAGGCAGTTTTATTCATGTGGCGTCTTTCACCCTCCGGCCACCAGGGGGCGCTGCACCGGTTCGGACAGCTGGAGCGGTACTGTGGAGGTAATCCCAGTACTCCAGTACTGTGGGCTGTAATCATGACAGTGGAGCAACGCTCCACCCACATGAAGAACCACTTTAACCACAGAGCATGGTTTCACAGAGGCAACAATCAAAATGACAGCTCAACGATTCTCCTGTGGTGAAAAACTGGGTTCGGTGGAGGAAGTTTAAAGGTGCAGTAAGTAATATTCAGTTCGGGCGATTCGCCCTAGCAGCGAGTGTCATGCACACATGCATCACCCATGCACACGCCCGGGACCTTGTGCACATATTGTGCATGCACAACACCGGCGGCGTGGTCATAAAATATGGATTGCTGCCCTGCAATTGGTGACCTTGGGAACTCACATATGATTGGCTCTGGAACCAGGAAGTGTGATGGTCTAGCTCCACCCACTGGAGTTGTTCCATCACAGAACATTTATTGATGGAGGCGACAGATTGTTTAGATCGAAAGTTTCTAAACGAAAGGTGAAACATGGGAATGATTGTAACTAATTTGTAGTAAATTTCTTACTTTAACTTGAAACTGACAGGTTGTTTAAAGGGAATGTTTCTTCAGTGACAGCTGAAAAATGGGAATAATTGTAATCATTTTTAGGTTAAATTTCTTACTTACTGCACCTTTAAAAAAAGATGGATAACTCAAGCTGCAGTGTTATTGAGGGAAAATATTTCACCAAGTGAGATAAAGTGGAAGGAAAAATAAAGATTAATTGATTTAAAACCATCTTTGCATTCATTGTTAAAATCTATGCAAATCTTTTTCACTGAAGTAATACTGAAAATGTGATGCTGCACATCTGAATTTACAAAATAAAGTGCAATAACTTTGCTGGAGGCTAAGCTAAAGTGACATCAGTATATTATATATTGCCATATCAATAATCAGCTCAGTGAATCATTAATCAACATCATTGATATCTGACTGTGCCAAACGCGCGCTCACGCTAGCTCAACCACACTGCGAGTTACAGACTTTAATTTGAAATCTGCTCAACATCTCTACACAAAGTAAAGCACAAGTTTCCCCCCTGAAGTTCATTTTATTTATTTATTTATTTTTTGTCACCAACAGGTGAGTTTGAGAACGTTCAGTATGAGGAACTGTTAAAACAGACACGGCCCCCCCGCGGGGTTCTCACCTGCTCTCCTACCTGGACTCCTCTGGCTCAGACGGGGCTTCTCTCTTCTGGAGATCTGCAGGCACTCCGACACAAACACACGAAGCGCCGTGAACCAGGAGCAGAGGGGAGGACCGGGGCATGATGGGAAATGGAGTTCGCTTCACTTTCCAGAACGTACAGATTGGTGTTTTCCTAGAAGATTAAAAAAAAGATTTTTTTTCGTGAATGATATTATTAATTTAACTAAATTTTGAAGACATAAATCACATCCGGGTTTTTTTTTTCATATTTGTTTTTGTTGGATTTGAGAGGCGTCTCTTCCGGTTCCGGTGTGTCGTCATCGGTCTGCGCCGGTGCTGATGTGGTGTTCGGAAGTCAGCAGTGCTCAGGAGGTAAAGCTCGTGTTTCTTTAACGTCGGGCAGCGCTGCCGCGGACAGAGATGCCTTACTACCAGACCTGGAGGAGTTCGCTCGAGCTGCGGAGAAGCTGTATCTGACGGAACCCATGAGGTAAAAACGCTCTTTCTGCCGGGCTGCGCTCCAGCTGTTAGCATGTTAGCTCCCATGCTAACTCGCCGACGGTCGCGTTGCCTGTTTTCGTGGTTCTCCCCTGATCTCAGCACGGTTTTCTGGTTTTTTTTGCGTTTACAGGTCCGAGTGGTCCTCAAGTACAGACACTGCGATGGGAACCTTTGTATTAAAGTGACGGATAATGTGGTGGTAAGAACGTTTTCCGCAGCCACGCGTGTAATCATCATGAGTAGAACCAGAACCAGAAGTGACTGAGGTGACTATTTCTTCTTATTGTGTTTCGACCTGTAGTTCCACGGTCTGCTGTGTTCATCTGCTCAGTGCTTACAGTACAAGACAGACCAAGCCCAGGATGTGAAGAAGATCGAGAAAGCTCCACGGGAAGCTGATGAGACTGATGGTGTCCAAGGAGACTCACAGCGGCGCCATGGAGACGGACTAAACAGCCTTCAGCAGCTGGACTGGCTTCAGGAGAGCTCGTGCGGGCAGAGGACCATCAGAGTGGAGCTGAGGGACGGCTGTGTGGAAGGGGCGCCGGTGTCTTCAAACAGCAGCCTACACTGATCAGCTCGGGTTTTCTCTCTGTCCAGATTCTGTTTATCAAACCTCCAGATTATTCAAAAATTCCCAAATCCTGCTTTTCACGTTCGGGACTCCTGAATCCCGCCGTGTGGTGGTGCTCAGGAGGAGGCTCAGTGTGGGCTGCAGACACATGGAGGACGAGGGAAACACACAACACTTTGATTTGTTTGAAGGAAGCTGCCAGTTATGTCTGAAGGGGATGAAAAAGTTGGAGAGGAGATTTTCAGGTTTTTTAATGTGTAATTATGTTGGATGGACTGTCAGCTGAGCTGTGGCGGCATTTAGTTTGGATTCAGACTGCTGCAATTTGAGTTTAGTACACAGTGGTGAGAATAAAAGCCGCTCACTGTGCGTATATACACACACACACACACACCACACCAGGTCGTCTGCTGACAGTAAATATCAATAATATTTATCCACCCCATTACAGCTTATATTTGTAGTTTATTTCTCTTTCCACACTGTGCTGAATGTACGTTTTCAGAAATGGATGGAATATAAGTACTTTCTGATGAACCACATCTTTTCCACAGAAAGTTGAAAAAGGAGTAAAGATGATACCGTCATGAGCATCCTCTCTCAGGTTCAGCCTTTTCACTGTGAATTTGTGAAGTTTTAGGTTTTCAGGGATGTTTTGATGGAACAGCATGGTATCAAGTATCAAGACACTGAGCCTGGTGTCCTGTTTTTAGAAGATATGCTTGCCTGAGATCAGAGGTCTGAAACCTTTAGGACCAAAAGATGCATTTTTGTGATTTTTCTACCAAATCAAATTGAACTGGAGCCAAAAATAAAACACGTCACTTTTCAGAATAGGTGAGCTCAGCTTGTAAATCTTCCTATGCGGGAGTTCTGAAACATGTATTAAAAACTCTTCTGTTGTATTGTAAAGTTGAAGCTACACTTTAGGATGATAAACATCACATTTGATCACATTTTCAGCTCTTTTCTACCTAATTCTAACCACTTTCATCTGTCATTTCCAACATTTTCAGACAGATTTGACATTCTAGAACAGATTATGAGCAAATGAAGCTTTATTTTGTACATAAATCAAGGAATTAAAGCAAAAGAGAACATCCAAATGCATGAAGATCGAAACTTCTGGAGTGACTGAACTGAGCTTCATTAATCCCAGAGTGAAGCAGCAGTGATCCTCATGAAGAAATAGAAATTTGTGTCTCTAACAAGGACAAAAATGAAAGGAAAGGTTCAAGGCTAACACCCCAAGATATTCCAGCTGCTTCGTCTCATCTCTCGGCTGCTGTGGTCCTCAGAAGTTCAGATTTTAATGAGATTTGGGATCAGAGTGGGCCGTGCTCTCAGAGGTCAGAGGTCAGTGGAAGTGTCCTGGAGTCCATGCAGTGATGTCCAGGAGAGGGTCGTGTGTGAGGAGCTGGAGATTCACCAGCCTGGACCTTCAGCCTCGCTCCTTACACACACACACACACACACACACACACACACACAGTGGAGAGCTAACCTGCTGGATGTGTGTGCTCCACACACATTTCTCCTCTCAGTCTCTGGATGATGTTTCTCTGACTCCATGCTTTAATTGAGCCTGAAGAGGGAGACAGGAACTGACACCAGAATTCAGTTTTCAGAGTTTCCTTTTCTCTTTTCTTGCCCAGAGCAGGGTTTATCTGTCAGACGTCAATCTCGGTGGCATTTCCTCTGATCTGCTCACAGAAGGCCAAACCAGCAGTGTTGTTAACCCTCCATTTACCATCTGAAACCGCTCTGTGGATCTATTAATGTGTGTGTTCATACACACAGCGTGGTGTGAGTCAGACAAGTGTTGCTTTTAATCATTGTCAAACGACAGGCGGCATTTTTTATGGAGTCTGTTGAGAAATGAACTTAATGGTGACATAATGGTGAAGGGACGTATTGATGATGCAGCTGAAAACAAATCATCGGCCTGCAGTCACACAAATCAGCTCCAGCTGCAGTACAGAAACAATCTGCATATAATATGTGATTTATATGACGACTTCACCCCATGTAAAAATGGGCCGCTGAGGAGATCCCTGATGCTGCCACGGCGCTGCACCGCCACCCAGCGGTCGATTGTGGTTAATGCTTTAAAGAATAAACTCATCTGACCTGAGCTGACAGATTACTACGTGGAGTCTGCATGTTGTACCTGTGGAGAGGCGGTTTCCTAAGAGGTAAAACACATTTTGTATAATCACACCACCTCCTCCTGACTTTGACAATAGACTGGATGCATGGTGAATGAACGGTGTGTGTCTAATATCTCTTTCGCCTACTGGGCATGCGCAGTTTGAGCCCCGCATCCACGGGTCCTCTCAAACGTAAACAAAGCGTCATGTGCTCATAAAGTGAATATGAACTCTCATCTTGAAGCGCAACACTTGAAAATACATCGACACGATGCACCACGCCGCTGCCAATGTTGTAAGTCACCGAACAATAGCAACAAACAGGTTCGGGCCGCCATTAGCACCGCTAGCCGAATGCTAACGCCGCTAGCCGAATGCTAACAGCATTGAACGCTCACAACTTCCAGGTTTCTTACCCCACTTCCTGCTGCAACGCTCAAGCAACAATCAACACTGGCCCGGGAGGCGCACATCGAAGCACATAAATAACATTATGCATGCGGCATGCTGCACGCCCCTGTCGGCGGACCTGCCCAACTATGTGCAAGACTGCCCTATCGCTCAATGATAAAAAAATCCTTTAAAAAATTCCTGGATCCAGACAGTGATCCGGATCATCACAAAAATTAATGGATTCTAAGTTAGCCCAAGACCCACCTTTCCACAAAGTTTCATTGCAAATCCGTCCATTGCTTTTCCGGATGTTGCTAACAAACCAACCAACAAACCAGCGTGTTTACATAACATTATGACCCCCTACTTTCCAGATTAAAAATGATTTACAGGTGGAATCTGTTGCCTTTCTGGGACAAAGGCTTGAAACAATAAAAAAAAGAATTGCCACCTAGATTACTAGATTTGTTCTTAATCAGTCCATCAGAAATCCCCAAATCAGAATTTCAGGAACTCGATTAATTGATATCAAGATTATTTGGCAAGGGAAAAACCTGGAATTTGTTTTTAGACACTAAAGTTGATCAAAGACACAGGACAAAGAACCACACTGGAATATGAGGTGGATAGGTATGACTAGAATTTTTACCAGCCAGAGTGGATGCTAGATTTTAACAGTGAATTGATGAGGGGTTGGTAAAGTGATCTTTATGATAAAGGAACTCTGAGACAACTCCAGGATCTTAAGAACTGCTTTGGTTTACCAACCAAGACTTTCATAGATCTCTACAGCTTAGACATTAGCACAATGAATGAAGACAGGAAGAACCTGAACAATTTCATTCTGGGATATTGAAGATATTTCTACTTGGCTAAAAAGGCCTGTAGGATGGACTCAAACGCAGTGCACGTGACAAACCAGGAAATAAGGACTGAACACAGGCTGTGGACAGTATGGAAATGCAACAAACCACCACTGGAAGGACCGTCCTGCTAAGATGTGGGAGTGCGACAAAAGAAAAGGACATTTTGCACGGAAATGCAGGTCAGCTGGTGGCATTCATGATATCACAGGGGATCGGACAGAGTATGATTCAGACCTCGGCTTTTTCTTTTTATTCCAACAATATCTTTATTATTTTCCATATCACATCCGCAGAACTGATGAAAAGGACAAGTACAAAGTTAACTTAAATAAACATTCAACACTCAGTTGACATTGGATCTCAACATTTAAATGTAAAGAGGTTTTCTAGATTCTGGATTCTGAGTCCACATACGGTAGAAATCCGCCCCAAACTCTTTGAAACTCTTCAGGGTTACCTTTATCTTTTCACTTGGTCTGCATGATGTCAGTTCGTTCATCCATCTAGCAAATGTAGGTGGTAATATATCTTGCCAATGCATAGCTCTGCACTTGCTGGCTGTGATAAGGGCAACTGCAATAAATTTGAGTTGATTTTTGCTGCCATTCAGTGGTAGACATGTCACCCAAAAGTATTACTCCTGGTTCTGCAGCAATGTTAACTCTTGTAACATCACAAAGCACTTTACGTATAGTTTTCCAGGATGAGTGAAGACAAGGGCAAGCCCAAAACATATGTATCAATGTTCCTATACCAGATTTGCATCTTGGCAGAACTTGGAGTATGGAGGTTTATTTTATGTAATCTGTCCAGGGTATAGTATGTTCTGTGAAGGAAGATTGTATTGTGTAATTATGTATCCGAAATTAGAAGAAAAACGCTGAATACTAGTACACACTGATTCCCATTCCCCTTCTATAAACTGATATTCCAGGTCTTCTTCCCATTTACCTTTCACTTTTAGTTCTTCCCAGCCTGCAATCTGTGAGATTCCTGAGTAAAAAGAGGATATGAACCCCCCAAACTCCCTGTTTATGACTCACAAGTTTATCTAGACTAGAGGTCTGCATATCTAACGGCTGAGATGGTCACCCTGCTCTGCTATAATAAACTGTCGTACCTGAAGGTATTTGAAAACTGGGGTGCGGTAGCCCACACTGAGATGAGAGCTCTTCAAAGGACTGAAGAGTTCCATCTTAAGTTATAATGGACGATTTTCTCGAAAAAGTCGAAGCCAAACGTCTGTTACTCGCTTTTTGAAAAACGTACATGTGCCAGACCATCCTACCTGCTCTGCTGCTCCTGTGAGTGCGCTTGACAGCATTACGCAAGCATTTCTCCAGCGTGATTGACATGTTGGAGGACCAATAGTTGAGACTCGCATCACGCCATTCATTGGCTAAAACATTGTCAATTATACCTTTAAAGAGATTTCCAAAAGATGAGACATCTTTTTTAAACCACTGGTTTTAGACGCATGACAACACTTTTATTTACCGTAAATTCTTTAATAATGACCTGTATTCCATTAAAGGTGCTGTAGGCAGGATTTTGCTAGTCAATGCTAATTTTTCTGTGTTTTCTTTGGATTAAATATTAAGTACCCATTGATAATCCTTTAGGAGTGTAGCATAATTGCAATACCGCGAGGGCGCAGCGTTTCCATCTGTCTCTGTTCTGAGCTGAAAAGGAATCTCGACAGCTCCAGGTATCTTTGACCAATCAGAGGAGCCCCTGAGGCTCTAACCATGATTGGTCGAGAGGCATTCGTTGCACGTTCTTGTGGGAGGGGCTTAACTTGCGTAAGGGCGTGATGTCAGAGAAAACAGGACAGGATTGGCTGTGCTTACTTAGGTAACCCTAAGCAAGATGGCGGAGATGCTGAATCCTGCCTACTGCACTTTTAAAAGTTTGTCTCCTTTACTAACTGGTCTTTGAAGAAAGCTCATAAAAGCCTTATTTTTTTTTGTCTTTTCTTTTTTTCTGTGTAGCGCTACGGCGCTGTACTGACAGTAGTCTGTGCTACAGCGCCAGTCATCCTGGTATGGCGACTGTGTGTATTACACGCGTCCGGTAAAAATGGCACAGGAACAGAAAACATTAAAGTCGATGTTGAGATTTAATTTTTTTTCACGTCGATTGAAAAAAAATAAAATCGAATTAATCGAATTAATTCGTTATATCCCCCAGCTCTAAACTGCACTACTGTTTATTACTGCTTTAGTACTGTTTGATACTTGTTTTCAACAAATGAGCTCAGTACATTTTACAGGGTTCAAAAGTCTTTCTGCTCTTTTCAAAAATTTTAAAATATAAGCCTCTCTTATTAGAGCTGGGATGGATTTCTCTGGATTTATAGAGGTATGCCAATATATCATCCGCATACAGAGACAAAGTGTAAGTGCATTCACTAATTTGAATACCATGCATGGCTGGATTAGACCTTATGGCTGAACCCAGTGGCTCAATTGTGACAGCAGATGATAAGGGCAAAAGGCAAAAACCTTGCCTCGTACTGCAAGATAGAACAAATTTGGCTGAGATGTTTTTATTAGTTTGTATTTGTGCTGTAGGGTGTTTGTATAGGACCAGGGTCCGCAATAGGAGATCTGGGGTGAAGAGAAGGAAAAGAGTGCAAGGATACACAATCTTTATTTATTTATTCCAGACAATTGGCTACTGCACCTACACAGAGATATGCCAGAGGGCGTCTTATGGGCTTTTCTTGGAGAATATACCTGGTAGTGAACTGGGTTGTGCAAAGTGAGGATTCAAGAATGAAATTACACCGGAGCATCAGGAGAGGCCTACTGCAGATCGCCGTTAGTCTAACCCACCACAAGAAAACAAGGTAACTGAGTCCACCGGTAGAATGTAAAGAGTGATTAAAGATCAGCGTGATCATGCAAATGAGATAGTGATAGTGATCATGCATATATGACCTGTGACCCCTGAGAAGACCAGAGGCAGGCCAGGGAGGTCCTCAGAGCCCAGACAACCGGCAGCCATCCCAGAGGCCAGATCTGAGCCGCTCCCCCAGGCAGAGGTTCACTCACCGGTCCTGAAGGGGGAAGAGGAAGGCCCCGGCCGAGACCCCCGGTGGCCCCGGGGCCCTTAGGGGGCCAAGACCAGCAGGATCTATTTTCATCTGTCAGTTTTGGGAGATTGATATCATTAAGAAAAAGTATTATTTCCTCATCTGTTGTGTGTATTTGTAATTGATATAATCTTTGGTAGAAATCTCAAGATGATATTGATCTTGTCTGGGTCATGGCTGATGTTTCCTTCTGGGTCTTTAAAAGCCAATATTGTATTTTTCTCTTTATTTCTTTTTAACTGATTGGCCAGGAATCTCCCAGATTTATTGCTGTGCTCAAAGTTCTCTAAATGGAGTTGTTGGATCAAAAATTGTGTTTTTCTGTCTAGAATTTCATTCAGATCAAGTTTAGTTTTCCTTATATCCTTCAGCATGTGCTCTTGTGGGGAGACATGATAAGCCTCCTCCAGTGATTTGATTCTGAGTTCCAAATCCAAGTTCTTGAAGCTTCTTTCTTTTTCTTGTGTGAGGAGAAGGAAATTATTTTTCCTCTCATCACTGCTTTCTCTGCCTCCCAAATAACACATGCTGAAGTGTCTGGCAAGTCTTTATTTTCAAAATATATACACCATTATCTTTTAAGATAGCTGATAAACTCTCGTTCTTTAAGTAATTATGTATTACATCTCCAGTTTTTTGTTGGTAGTTTATTCTTCTTATTTCTGAGAGCAAATGAAACTTGTGCATAATCGCTTATGGTGATGGGATGAGTTTTGATTTCTGAGATGTCATTCATCAGTGTGCTGTGAGTTGAGAAAAAATCTAATCTAGATTAGGTTTCTTGGTAAAATAAATGCTGGGTTTGCACTCAATTTTATGTTTCTGGTCTGTTTATTGTTAATCACGCCTGCTTTTAGGTGTTTATCCGCCCATGTCCTTGTAGAGCTTTGCTTTGGAAAAGACAGCTGAGTCGTTACAGACTGACCGATCTTAAAAGACACATAGATAAACTGTTGGTGTGTTAAAGGGATCTTTGTACCATGACTATTTATTTATCTATCTATCTGTCTGTCTATCTATCTATCTATCTATCTATCTGTCTATCTGTCTGTCTGTCTGTCTGTCTGTCTGTCTGTCTGTCTGTCTGTCTATCTATCTGTCTATCTATCTATCTATCTATCTATCTATCTGTCTGTCTGTCTGTCTGTCTGTCTGTCTGTCTGTCTATCTATCTATCTATCTATCTATCTGTCTGTCTGTCTGTCTATCTATCTATCTATCTATCTGTCTATCTATTTATTTATCTATCTGTCTATCTATCTATCTATCTATCTATCTATCTATCTATCTATCTGTCTATCTATCTATTTATCTATCTATTTATCTATCTGTCTGTCTGTCTGTTTATCTGTCTATTTATCTATCTATCTATCTATCTATCTATCTATCTATTTATCTATCTGTCTGTCTGTCTGTTTATCTGTCTATTTATCTGTCTATCTATCTATCTATCTATCTATCTATTTATCTATCTGTCTGTCTGTCTGTTTATCTGTCTATTTCTGTCTGTCTGTCTGTTTATCTGTCTGTCTATCCATCTGTCTATTTGTCTATTTATTTATCTGTCTGTCTGTTTATCTATCCATCTGTCTATCTGTCTGTCTATCTATCTATCTATCTATCTATCTATCTATCTATCTATCTATCTATCTGTCTATCTATCTGTCTATCTATCTATCTATCTATCTATCTATCTCTCTATGAATCTATCTATCTGTCTATCTATCTATCTATTTATCTATCTGTCTGTCTGTCTGTTTATCTGTCTGTCTATCCATCTGTCTATTTGTCTATTTATTTATCTGTCTGTTTATCTATCCATCTGTCTATCTGTCTGTCTCTGTCTGTCTGTCTGTCTGTCTATCTGTCTATCTATCTATCTATCTATCTATCTATCTATCTATCTATCTATCTATGAATCTATCTATCTGTCTATCTGTCTATTTATCTGTCTGTTTATCTGTCTGTCTATCCATCTGTCTATTTGTCTATTTATCTGTCTGTCTGTCTGTCTGTCTGAGGGGATCCGGTGCTGATGGTCCGGGAGTCTGAGGTGGGTTTACGCAGCTTCACGCTCTGCCTCCTGTCTGTCAGGAAGTCTGTAATCCAACTCCAGGTGCAGACTGGCACCTTCAGCTGCTGAAGCTTGTCCTGCAGTAGAGCTGGGATGATAGTGTTGAAAGCGGAGCTGAAGTCCACAATCAGGATCCTGGCATAGTTTCCAGGGGAGTCCAGGTGCTGGAGAGTGACGTTCATGGAGCTCAGGGGTCAACTCCTCTTGTTTAGACTTCCGACATTTGACCTGGTTGCTCAAGTCCTGGTTTTCTTGGAGCAGTTTTTGTTTGTCTTCTCTCAAATGGCTGACTTCTAAAGCAAGGTGATTGAGCCTCTGGTTGTAGACGGTCTTCCGTGAAGAAATTTCTTGAGAAATCTTCTGCACATCTGTTTTCAAGGTTGTTATCCTGTTGCCCATTAACTGTAGTTCCTCCTCTTTGCATTTCAGCTGTTTGTCCTTCTCAAGGAGCTCCGAGGTCAACTCATCTTGTTGAGACTCCAGACCTTTCACCTGGCTGCTCAAATCCTGTTTTTCGTTGAGCAGTTTATGAATGTGATCTCTCAACAAGCGGACTTCTTTAGCAAACTGACAGAGCATCTGCTCGAATCTGGTCTTCATGTAAAACTTGTCTTGGGTGTTTTTGTCCAGCTGGTTCATGAGGATTTCTATCTGGTTATTCTTTACCTCAAGACACTCCACATTCCAGTTCAGCTGTTGATCCTTCTCATGGAGCTCAATGTTCAACTGTTCTACCTTGAACTCCAGACTTGTGACCACGTCTCTCCAATACTGTTCCTCTTTCAGCACGTTGTTGTAGGCTTCTGAACATCTGCTGTCATCTGAACTGAGCTGACTGCATTTCTGCTCATTCTGTGCCTGAAGGGCCGATGTCTCTCCAGCTGCCTCCTCCAGCTTAGCGAGGAGTTCCTTCTCCAGCTCAGCTTTCGAACTTTCCAGACTGGTGAGTTTCTGTTCGAACTCTGACTGCAGGGCCGATTTCTCTCCAGCTGCCTCCTCCAGCTTAGCGAGGAGTTCCTTCTCCAGCTCGGCTTTCGAGCTTTCCAGACTGGTGAGTTTCTGTTCGAACTCTGACTGCAGAACGGATTTCTCTCCAGCTGCCTCCTCCAGCTTAGCGAGGAGTTCCTTCTCCAGCTCAGCTTTCGAACTTTCCAGACTGGTGAGTTTCTGTTCGAACTCTGACTGCAGGCCGATTTGTCTCCAGCTGCCTCCTCCAGCTTAGCGAGGAGTTCCTTCTCCAGCTCAGCTTTCGAACTTTCCAGACTGGTGAGTTTCTGTTCGAACTCTGACTGCAGGGCCGATTTGTCTCCAGCTGCCTCCTCCAGCTTAGCGAGGAGTTCCTTCTCCAGCTCAGCTTTCGAACTTTCCAGACTGGTGAGTTTCTGTTCGAACTCTGACTGGTGGGTTGATTTCTCTCCAGCTGCCTCCTCCAGCTTAGCGAGGAGTTCCTTCTCCAGCTCAGCTTTCGAACTTTCCAGACTGGTGAGTTTCTGTTCGAACTCTGACTGCAGAACGGATTTCTCTCCAGCTGCCTCCTCCAGCTTAGCGAGTAGTTCCTTCTCCAGCTCAGCTTTCGAACTTTCCAGACTGGTGAGTTTCTGTTCGAACTCTGACTGCAGGGCCGATTTCTCTCCAGCTGCCTCCTCCACCTTAGCGAGGAGTTCCTTCTCCAGCTCAGCTTTCGAACTTTCCAGACTGGTGAGTTTCTGTTCGAACTCTGACTGCAGGGCCGATTTCTCTCCAGCTGCCTCCTCCACCTTCGCGAGGAGTTCCTTCTCCAGCTCAGCTTTCGAACTTTCCAGACTGGTGAGTTTCTGTTCGAACTCTGACTGCAGGGCCGATTTCTCTCCAGCTGCCTCCTCCACCTTCGCGAGGAGTTCCTTCTCCAGCTCAGCTTTCGAACTTTCCAGACTGGTGAGTTTCTGTTCGAACTCTGACTGCAGGGCCGATTTCTCTCCAGCTGCCTCCTCCAGCTTAGCGAGGAGTTCCTTCTCCAGCTCAGCTTTCGAACTTTCCAGACTGGTGAGTTTCTGTTCGAACTCTGACTGGTGGGTTGACTTCTCTCCAGCTGCCTCCTCCAGCTTAGCGAGGAGTTCCTTCTCCAGCTCAGCTTTCGAACTTTCCAGACTGGTGAGTTTCTGTTCGAACTCTGACTGCAGGGCCGATTTCTCTCCAGCTGCCTCCTCCAGCTTAGCGAGGAGTTCCTTCTCCAGCTCGGCTTTCGAGCTTTCCAGACTGGTGAGTTTCTGTTCGAACTCTGACTGCAGGGCCGATTTGTCTCCAGCTGCCTCCTCCAGCTTAGCGAGGAGTTCCTTCTCCAGCTCAGCTTTCGAACTTTCCAGACTGGTGAGTTTCTGTTCGAACTCTGACTGGTGGGTTGATTTCTCTCCAGCTGCCTCCTCCAGCTTAGCGAGGAGTTCCTTCTCCAGCTCAGCTTTCGAACTTTCCAGACTGGTGAGTTTCTGTTCGAACTCTGACTGCAGAACGGATTTCTCTCCAGCTGCCTCCTCCAGCTTAGCGAGTAGTTCCTTCTCCAGCTCAGCTTTCGAACTTTCCAGACTGGTGAGTTTCTGTTCGAACTCTGACTGCAGGGCCGATTTCTCTCCAGCTGCCTCCTCCACCTTAGCGAGGAGTTCCTTCTCCAGCTCAGCTTTCGAACTTTCCAGACTGGTGAGTTTCTGTTCGAACTCTGACTGCAGGGCCGATTTCTCTCCAGCTGCCTCCTCCACCTTCGCGAGGAGTTCCTTCTCCAGCTCAGCTTTCGAACTTTCCAGACTGGTGAGTTTCTGTTCGAACTCTGACTGCAGGGCCGATTTCTCTCCAGCTGCCTCCTCCACCTTCGCGAGGAGTTCCTTCTCCAGCTCAGCTTTCGAACTTTCCAGACTGGTGAGTTTCTGTTCGAACTCTGACTGCAGGGCCGATTTCTCTCCAGCTGCCTCCTCCAGCTTAGCGAGGAGTTCCTTCTCCAGCTCAGCTTTCGAACTTTCCAGACTGGTGAGTTTCTGTTCGAACTCTGACTGGTGGGTTGACTTCTCTCCAGCTGCCTCCTCCAGCTTAGCGAGGAGTTCCTTCTCCAGCTCAGCTTTCGAACTTTCCAGACTGGTGAGTTTCTGTTCGAACTCTGACTGCAGAACGGATTTCTCTCCAGCTGCCTCCTCCAGCTTAGCGAGGAGTTCCTTCTCCAGCTCAGCTTTCGAACTTTCCAGACTGGTGAGTTTCTGTTCGAACTCTGCCTGCACGGCCGATTTCTCTCCAGCTGCCTCCTCCAGCTTAGCGAGGAGTTCCTTCTCCAGCTCAGCTTTCGAACTTTCCAGACTGGTGAGTTTCTGTTCGAACTCTGACTGCAGAACGGATTTCTCTCCAGCTGCCTCCTCCAGCTTAGCGAGGAGTTCCTTCTCCAGCTCAGCTTTCGAACTTTCCAGACTGGTGAGTTTCTGTTCGAACTCTGACTGCAGAACGGATTTCTCTCCAGCTGCCTCCTCCAGCTTAGCGAGGAGTTCCTTCTCCAGCTCAGCTTTCGAACTTTCCAGACTGGTGAGTTTCTGTTCGAACTCTGACTGCAGAACGGATTTCTCTCCAGCTGCCTCCTCCAGCTTAGCGAGGAGTTCCTTCTCCAGCTCAGCTTTCGAACTTTCCAGACTGGTGAGTTTCTGTTCGAACTCTGACTGCAGGGCCGATTTCTCTCCAGCTGCCTCCTCCAGCTTAGCGAGGAGTTCCTTCTCCAGCTCAGCTTTCGAACTTTCCAGACTGGTGAGTTTCTGTTCGAACTCTGACTGGTGGGTTGACTTCTCTCCAGCTGCCTCCTCCAGCTTAGCGAGGAGTTCCTTCTCCAGCTCAGCTTTCGAACTTTCCAGACTGGTGAGTTTCTGTTCGAACTCTGACTGCAGGGCCGATTTCTCTCCAGCTGCCTCCTCCAGCTTAGCGAGGAGTTCCTTCTCCAGCTCAGCTTTCGAACTTTCCAGACTGGTGAGTTTCTGTTCGAACTCTGACTGGTGGGTTGACTTCTCTCCAGCTGCCTCCTCCAGCTTAGCGAGGAGTTCCTTCTCCAGCTCAGCTTTCGAACTTTCCAGACTGGTGAGTTTCTGTTCGAACTCTGACTGCAGGGCCGATTTCTCTCCAGCTGCCTCCTCCACCTTAGCGAGGAGTTCCTTCTCCAGCTCAGCTTTCGAACTTTCCAGACTGGTGAGTTTCTGTTCGAACTCTGACTGCACGGCCGATTTCTCTCCAGCTGCCTCCTCCACCTTCGCGAGGAGTTCCTTCTCCAGCTCAGCTTTCGAACTTTCCAGACTGGTGAGTTTCTGTTCGAACTCTGCCTGCACGGCCGATTTCTCTCCAGCTGCCTCCTCCAGCTTAGCGAGGAGTTCCTTCTCCAGCTCAGCTTTCGAACTTTCCAGACTGGTGAGTTTCTGTTCGAACTCTGACTGCAGGGCCGATTTCTCTCCAGCTGCCTCCTCCAGCTTAGCGAGGAGTTCCTTCTCCAGCTCAGCTTTCGAACTTTCCAGACTGGTGAGTTTCTGTTCGAACTCTGACTGGTGGGTTGACTTCTCTCCAGCTGCCTCCTCCAGCTTAGCGAGGAGTTCCTTCTCCAGCTCAGCTTTCGAACTCTCCAGACTGGTGAGTTTCTGTTCGAACTCTGACTGGTGGGTTGATTTCTCTCCAGCTGCCTCCTCCAGCTTAGCGAGGAGTTCCTTCTCCAGCTCAGCTTTCGAACTTTCCAGACTGGTGAGTTTCTGTTCGAACTCTGACTGCAGGGCCGATTTCTCTCCAGCTGCCTCCTCCAGCTTAGCGAGGAGTTCCTTCTCCAGCTCAGCTTTCGAACTTTCCAGACTGGTGAGTTTCTGTTCGAGCTCTGACTGCAGGGCCGATTTCTCTCCAGCTGCCTCCTCCACCTTAGCGAGGAGTTCCTTCTCCAGCTCAGCTTTCGAACTTTCCAGACTGGTGAGTTTCTGTTCGAACTCTGACTGCAGGGCCGATTTCTCTCCAGCTGCCTCCTCCAGCTTAGCGAGGAGTTCCTTCTCTAGCTCAGCTTTCGAACTTTCCAGACTGGTGAGTTTCTGTTCGAACTCTGACTGGTGGGTTGACTTCTCTCCAGCTGCCTCCTCCAGCTTAGCGAGGAGTTCCTTCTCCAGCTCAGCTTTCGAACTTTCCAGACTGGTGAGTTTCTGTTCGAACTCTGACTGCAGGGCCGATTTCTCTCCAGCTGCCTCGTCCACCTTCGCGAGGAGTTCCTTCTCCAGCTCAGCTTTCGAACTTTCCAGACTGGTGAGTTTCTGTTCGAACTCTGCCTGCACGGCCGATTTCTCTCCAGCTGCCTCCTCCAGCTTAGCGAGGAGTTCCTTCTCCAGCTCAGCTTTCGAACTTTCCAGACTGGTGAGTTTCTGTTCGAACTCTGACTGCAGAACGGATTTCTCTCCAGCTGCCTCCTCCAGCTTAGCGAGTAGTTCCTTCTCCAGCTCAGCTTTCGAACTTTCCAGACTGGTGAGTTTCTGTTCGAACTCTGACTGCAGGGCCGATTTCTCTCCAGCTGTCCTCCTCCAGCTTAGCGAGGAGTTCCTTCTCCAGCTCAGCTTTCGAACTTTCCAGACTGGTGAGTTTCTGTTCGAACTCTGACTGCAGGGCCGATTTCTCTCCAGCTGCCTCCTCCAGCTTAGCGAGGAGTTCCTTCTCCAGCTCAGCTTTCGAACTTTCCAGACTGGTGAGTTTCTGTTCGAACTCTGACTGGTGGTTGATTTCTCTCCAGCTGCCTCCTCCAGCTTAGCGAGGAGTTCCTTCTCCAGCTCAGCTTTCGAACTTTCCAGACTGGTGAGTTTCTGTTCGAACTCTGCCTGCACGGCCGATTTCTCTCCAGCTGCCTCCTCCAGCTTAGCGAGGAGTTCCTTCTCCAGCTCAGCTTTCGAACTTTCCAGACTGGTGAGTTTCTGTTCGAACTCTGACTGCAGAACGGATTTCTCTCCAGCTGCCTCCTCCAGCTTAGCGAGTAGTTCCTTCTCCAGCTCAGCTTTCGAACTTTCCAGACTGGTGAGTTTCTGTTCGAACTCTGACTGCAGGGCCGATTTCTCTCCAGCTGCCTCCTCCAGCTTAGCGAGGAGTTCCGTCTCTAGCTCAGCTTTCGAACTTTCCAGACTGGTGAGTTTCTGTTCGAACTCTGACTGGTGGGTTGATTTCTCTCCAGCTGCCTCCTCCAGCTTAGCGAGGAGTTCCTTCTCCAGCTCAGCTTTCGAACTTTCCAGACTGGTGAGTTTCTGTTCGAACTCTGACTGCAGGGCCGATTTCTCTCCAGCTGCCTCCTCCAGCCTTAGCGAGGAGTTCCTTCTCCAGCTCAGCTTTCGAACTTTCCAGACTGGTGAGTTTCTGTTCGAACTCTGACTGCAGGGGCCGATTTCTCTCCAGCTGCCTCCTCCAGCTTAGCGAGGAGTTCCTTCTCCAGCTCAGCTTTCGAACTTTCCAGACTGGTGAGTTTCTGTTCGAACTCTGACTGGTGGGTTGATTTCTCTCCAGCTGCCTCCTCCAGCTTAGCGAGGAGTTCCTTCTCCAGCTCAGCTTTCGAACTTTCCAGACTGGTGAGTTTCTGTTCGAACTCTGACTGCAGGGCCGATTTCTCTCCAGCTGCCTCCTCCACCTTAGCGAGGAGTTCCTTCTCCAGCTCAGCTTTCGAACTTTCCAGACTGGTGAGTTTCTGTTCGAACCCTGACTGCAGGGCCGATTTCTCTCCAGCTGCCTCCTCCACCTTCGCGAGGAGTTCCTTCTCCAGCTCAGCTTTCGAACTTTCCAGACTGGTGAGTTTCTGTTCGAACTCTGACTGCAGGGCCGATTTCTCTCCAGCTGCCTCCTCCAGCTTAGCGAGGAGTTCCTTCTCCAGCTCAGCTTTCGAACTTTCCAGACTGGTGAGTTTCTGTTCGAACTCTGACTGGTGGGTTGACTTCTCTCCAGCTGCCTCCTCCAGCTTAGCGAGGAGTTCCTTCTCCAGCTCAGCTTTCGAACTTTCCAGACTGGTGAGTTTCTGTTCGAACTCTGACTGCAGAACGGATTTCTCTCCAGCTGCCTCCTCCAGCTTAGCGAGGAGTTCCTTCTCCAGCTCAGCTTTCGAACTTTCCAGACTGGTGAGTTTCTGTTCGAACTCTGACTGCAGGATGGATTTCTCTCCAGCTGCCTCCTCCAGCTTAGCGAGGAGTTCCTTCTCCAGCTCAGCTTTCGAACTTTCCAGACTGGTGAGTTTCTGTTCGAACTCTGACTGGTGGGTTGATTTCTCTCCAGCTGCCTCCTCCAGCTTAGCGAGGAGTTCCTTCTCCAGCTCAGCTTTCGAACTTTCCAGACTGGTGAGTTTCTGTTCGAACTCTGACTGCAGAGCGATTTCTCTCCAGCTGCCTCCTCCAGCTTAGCGAGGAGTTCCTTCTCCAGCTCAGCTTTCGAACTTTCCAGACTGGTGAGTTTCTGTTCGAACTCTGACTGCAGGCCGATTTCTCTCCAGCTGCCTCCTCCAGCTTAGCGAGGAGTTCCTTCTCCAGCTCAGCTTTCGAACTTTCCAGACTGGTGAGTTTCTGTTCGAACTCTGACTGCAGGGCCGATTTCTCTCCAGCTGCCTCCTCCAGCCTTAGCGAGGAGTTCCTTCTCCAGCTCAGCTTTCGAACTTTCCAGACTGGTGAGTTTCTGTTCGAACTCTGACTGCAGGGCCGATTTCTCTCCAGCTGCCTCCTCCAGCTTAGCGAGGAGTTCCTTCTCCAGCTCAGCTTTCGAACTTTCCAGACTGGTGAGTTTCTGTTCGAACTCTGACTGCAGGGCCGATTTCTCTCCAGCTGCCTCCTCCAGCTTAGCGAGGAGTTCCTTCTCCAGCTCAGCTTTCGAACTTTCCAGACTGGTGAGTTTCTGTTCGAACTCTGACTGCACGGCCGATTTCTCTCCAGCTGCCTCCTCCAGCTTAGCGAGGAGTTCCTTCTCCAGCTCAGCTTTCGAACTTTCCAGACTGGTGAGTTTCTGTTCGAACTCTGACTGCAGGACGATTTCTCTCCAGCTGCCTCCTCCAGCTTAGCGAGGAGTTCCTTCTCCAGCTCAGCTTTCGAACTTTCCAGACTGGTGAGTTTCTGTTCGAACTCTGACTGCAGGACGGATTTCTCTCCAGCTGCCTCCTCCAGCTTAGCGAGGAGTTCCTTCTCCAGCTCAGCTTTCGAACTTTCCAGACTGGTGAGTTTCTGTTCGAACTCTGACTGCAGTGGTTGATTTCTCTCCAGCTGCCTCCTCCACCTTAGCGAGGAGTTCCTTCTCCAGCTCAGCTTTCGAACTTTCCAGACTGGTGAGTTTCTGTTCGAACTCTGACTGCACGGCCTGATTTCTCTCCAGCTGCCTCCTCCAGCTTAGCGAGGAGTTCCTTCTCCAGCTCAGCTTTCGAACTTTCCAGACTGGTGAGTTTCTGTTCGAACTCTGACTGCAGAACGGATTTCTCTCCAGCTGCCTCCTCCAGCTTAGCGAGGAGTTCCTTCTCCAGCTCAGCTTTCGAACTTTCCAGACTGGTGAGTTTCTGTTCGAACTCTGACTGCAGAACGGATTTCTCTCCCAGCTGCCTCCTCCAGCTTAGCGAGGAGTTCCTTCTCCAGCTCAGCTTTCGAACTTTCCAGACTGGTGAGTTTCTGTTCGAACTCTGACTGCAGGGCCGATTTCTCTCCAGCTGCCTCCTCCAGCTTCGCGAGGAGTTCCTTCTCCAGCTCAGCTTTCGAACTTTCCAGACTGGTGAGTTTCTGTTCGAACTCTGACTTGTGGGTTGACTTCTCTCCAGCTGCCTCCTCCAGCTTAGCGAGGAGTTCCTTCTCCAGCTCAGCTTTCGAACTTTCCAGACTGGTGAGTTTCTGTTCGAACTCTGACTGCAGGGCCGATTTCTCTCCAGCTGCCTCCTCCAGCTTAGCGAGGAGTTCCTTCTCCAGCTCAGCTTTCGAACTTTCCAGACTGGTGAGTTTCTGTTCGAACTCTGACTGGTGGGTTGACTTCTCTCCAGCTGCCTCCTCCAGCTTAGCGAGGAGTTCCTTCTCCAGCTCAGCTTTCGAACTTTCCAGACTGGTGAGTTTCTGTTCGAACTCTGACTGCAGAACGGATTTCTCTCCAGCTGCCTCCTCCAGCTTAGCGAGGAGTTCCTTCTCCAGCTCAGCTTTCGAACTTTCCAGACTGGTGAGTTTCTGTTCGAACTCTGACTGGTGGGTTGATTTCTCTCCAGCTGCCTCCTCCACCTTCGCGAGGAGTTCCTTCTCCAGCTCAGCTTTCGAACTTTCCAGACTGGTGAGTTTCTGTTCGAACTCTGACTGCAGGGCCGATTTCTCTCCAGCTGCCTCCTCCAGCCTTCGCGAGGAGTTCCTTCTCCAGCTCAGCTTTCGAACTTTCCAGACTGGTGAGTTTCTGTTCGAACTCTGACTGCAGGGCCGATTCTCTCCAGCTGCCTCCTCCAGCTTAGCGAGGAGTTCCTTCTCCAGCTCAGCTTTCGAACTTTCCAGACTGGTGAGTTTCTGTTCGAACTCTGACTGGTGGGTTGACTTCTCTCCAGCTGCCTCCTCCAGCTTAGCGAGGAGTTCCTTCTCCAGCTCAGCTTTCGAACTTTCCAGACTGGTGAGTTTCTGTTCGAACTCTGACTGCAGAACGGATTTCTCTCCAGCTGCCTCCTCCAGCTTAGCGAGGAGTTCCTTCTCCAGCTCAGCTTTCGAACTTTCCAGACTGGTGAGTTTCTGTTCGAACTCTGACTGCAGAACGGATTTCTCTCCAGCTGCCTCCTCCAGCTTAGCGAGGAGTTCCTTCTCCAGCTCAGCTTTCGAACTTTCCAGACTGGTGAGTTTCTGTTCGAACTCTGACTGCAGGGCCGATTTCTCTCCAGCTGCCTCCTCCAGCTTAGCGAGGAGTTCCTTCTCCAGCTCAGCTTTCGAACTTTCCAGACTGGTGAGTTTCTGTTCGAACCCTGACTGGTGGGTTGACTTCTCTCCAGCTGCCTCCTCCAGCTTAGCGAGGAGTTCCTTCTCCAGCTCAGCTTTCGAACTTTCCAGACTGGTGAGTTTCTGTTCGAACTCTGACTGCAGGGCCGATTTCTCTCCAGCTGCCTCCTCCAGCTTAGCGAGGAGTTCCTTCTCCAGCTCAGCTTTCGAACTTTCCAGACTGGTGAGTTTCTGTTCGAACTCTGACTGCAGAATGGATTTCTCTCCAGCTGCCTCCTCCAGCTTAGCGAGGAGTTCCTTCTCCAGCTCAGCTTTCGAACTTTCCAGACTGGTGAGTTTCTGTTCGAACTCTGACTGGTGGGTTGATTTCTCTCCAGCTGCCTCCTCCAGCTTAGCGAGGAGTTCCTTCTCCAGCTCAGCTTTCGAACTTTCCAGACTGGTGAGTTTCTGTTCGAACTCTGACTGCAGGGCCGATTTCTCTCCAGCTGCCTCCTCCACCTTCGCGAGGAGTTCCTTCTCCAGCTCAGCTTTCGAACTTTCCAGGCTGGTGAGTTTCTGTTCGAACTCTGCCTGCACGGCCGATTTCTCTCCAGCTGCCTCCTCCAGCTTAGCGAGGAGTTCCTTCTCCAGCTCAGCTTTCGAACTTTCCAGACTGGTGAGTTTCTGTTCGAACTCTGACTGCAGAACGGATTTCTCTCCAGCTGCCTCCTCCAGCTTAGCGAGGAGTTCCTTCTCCAGCTCAGCTTTCGAACTTTCCAGACTGGTGAGTTTCTGTTCGAACTCTGACTGCAGAACGGATTTCTCTCCAGCTGCCTCCTCCAGCTTAGCGAGCAGTTCCTTCTCCAGCTCAGCTTTCGAACTTTCCAGACTGGTGAGTTTCTGTTCGAACTCTGGCTGGTGAGCCGATTTCTCTCCAGCTGCCTCCTCCAGCTTAGCGAGGAGTTCCTTCTCCAGCTCAGCTTTCGAACTTTCCAGACTGGTGAGTTTCTGTTCGAACTCTGACTGCAGGGCCGATTTCTCTCCAGCTGCCTCTTCCACCTTCGCGAGGAGTTCCTTCTCCAGCTCAGCTTTCGAACTTTCCAGACTGGTGAGTTTCTGTTCGAACTCTGCCTGCACGGCCGATTTCTCTCCAGCTGCCTCCTCCAGCTTAGCGAGGAGTTCCTTCTCCAGCTCAGCTTTCGAACTTTCCAGACTGGTGAGTTTCTGTTCGAACTCTGACTGCAGAACGGATTTCTCTCCAGCTGCCTCCTCCAGCTTAGCGAGCAGTTCCTTCTCCAGCTCAGCTTTCGAACTTTCCAGACTGGTGAGTTTCTGTTCGAACTCTGACTGCAGAACGGATTTCTCTCCAGCTGCCTCCTCCAGCTTAGCGAGGAGTTCCTTCTCCAGCTCAGCTTTTGAACTTTCCAGACTGGTGAGTTTCTGTTCGAACTCTGACTGCAGAACGGATTTCTCTCCAGCTGCCTCCTCCAGCTTCTCTTCCTGGAGTTCTGCCTTCTTGTGGCTCAGCTGTTGATCCTTCTCATGAAGCTCAGAGTTCATCTTTCCTTGTTTCAATTCCAGACTTGTAACCTGGTCTCTCAAATCCTGATTCTCTTTTAGCAGGCTCTTGTAGTCTTCTTCCCATCTACTGACTTCTGAAGTAAGCTGGCTGATTTTCTGCTTGTCACCTTGCCGTGGGGCCGATAATCCATAGACGATCACGCCGACCACCTCGTCAGCCTCGCAACCCATGCTGTCATGCAATAACTCCTTCATGTTATTGCATAATATCCGCTCCATCTTCCTTTCACATTGTGTCCTTTGTCCCGTCTCACTGTTCTCAGACTCCAGCGGTTGTTGTGTGGACTCCTGAGCTGTCAACTGGTTTTTCGGTACCTTGTTTTCTTCCCTCAATTTCTCCATATCTCCTTCATTGACGCTGAAATGATGGAACTTGGCAAAAAGTCTTTCCTGTGATTCGATTCCGTCAGCATTCAGATCTTCCAGCCGTTCCTCGTGACTGCTGCAAGTACTTGTCGATGCCTGCTGTGTGTTCTCCATTTCTGTTGTAAAATACTGTGACAGTGTTGAACTTTAACAGTGTTCTAACCGTGTTAAATGCCTGGATGCAAACGCAGTTATATCTGAGACCTCTGTTGACTTTGCCGTGGGTAGAAATGACCATGTGTGCATGCGAGTCTGAACTACTGCCTCCTGTCAAGAGATGAAAGGCAACCATTATCCTCAAAGTTACCATGGCAACGGCCTGCCAGTCAACATGGCAGGCCGTTGCCATGGTAACCATTCTGGATGAGAGTCGCCCGAAAAACACAAAAAAAACATCCCCGAACAACTCCACATTGAGTCGCCATACTGTCACGTAGAGACGTCATTAATATCTCAAAACGTAGGTATTTTTGTCCTCTATGCAGATGTGAAGACATCATTTCAATATCTTTTACCAAATTTAAATGATG
Source organism: Salarias fasciatus (assembly GCF_902148845.1). NCBI lineage: Eukaryota > Metazoa > Chordata > Actinopteri > Blenniiformes > Blenniidae > Salarias > Salarias fasciatus. The sequence continues at coordinate 25,898,433 of NC_043759.1, forward strand.
AGCCTCAAAGTACGGAGAGTGCATCAGCTGTTTTGGGAACTTTATAATGGGTGTGAATTGGAGAGGCTAGAGTCGGCATATTTAATTTAGAGTGAGGGAGGCTCTCGATTCAAACCCCAAAGAACTTCTCTCTCTCATCTTTTTGGCCACATTTCTGGCTCAATCTGCACAAATTATACCTCAAAACGTAGGATTTTTTCTTGTGACACATAAAATTGAGTCACTTTGTCTGTATCTCAAACGGTTCTCTCTCCAGCTGCATTTGTTTGAGGAGAGTGCAGGATTTTCTCCCATCCGCTCCAATGCATTTTGGAGACGCCTGAATCCAAAACTTCCCTCATGTTCACACAATCGGTATGGCTGAATGGAAGATACTGCAGACATGAAATTTTCAGGACAAATCCATGAAAGGCTTGTGACTCACACTGTGAAAAAAAAATTCAATTTCGCCTCTCAGTCCCCGAGAAACGTTATTTCTTCAACCATGCGCAATGCATGAAAAAGTGCTGATTCACTGTCATGGCTGGAGACTGCAGCTTGTTTCCATGGCAACAGCGGTGCAGGCTGGCTGCTCCCAGCTCAGAGCAGGAGGATGGAGTAGCTATACAAACGCACACACACACACACACACACACACACATAGACTCGGCAGCAGGTTGCAGACACAAAGCCACAATCTCCGTGGGAATTGTTTAGTTCCCATTATTACGAAACCCAGACACTGAACGTCTCCATCAGGTGAAGGGGTTTGTCGCTTCAGCTACGATGAAGTGTCAGCTTTTAGGTTCCTGATGTACCGTCAGCAGTTCTGGGGCCTCAGTCTTCCAGCTGCTGACATCCCAGCAGCCTCCATCTCGCCGTGGAGACAGCAGCGTCCAGCTCGCCCTGGAGACGGCGGCGTTCAGCTCGCCATGGATGCTTCTCCGAGCAGCTGGGTGCCCACGCTGCAGTCAGCGGTGTGATTAGGCAGCAGGAGGCCGGGCTGGCGTCATGAGGCTGGATAGCTCAAGAATGTGTATTTATCATTCCTGCTCCACCCCGCCCCCCGCCACCTACCAGTCAGAGCCGGTCAGCAGCTGGTCAGGAGTCCCGCTAGACCACGGAGGAGGAGGACTGGGAGACCAGCTCAAGCTTTTCAGAGGAAGCGTTGAAGCGGCTGCTCCTCTTCCTGCAGTGTTTCCATGAGGAGCACGACTCCTCCAGTCCTGCAGGGGGCGATACGAAGCAGACCTACCTCATGTGACAAAGGTTTGCGCCATTAAAACAATTACAAATGATATAAAGAGAGTTTATTCAGATTTCTAACTAGAAAATTACCTGGTTTGATAAATAAAACAGTTAACAGTTCATACTAAAGACTTCAGAGTTAGTCTGTTAACAAGTTCAAGCATATTTTGTGTTTGCAGTGTGTGTGTGTGTGTGTGTGTGTGTGTGTGTGTGTGTGTGTGTGTGTGTGTGTGTGTGTGTGCATTTGTTTGAGGAGAATGCAAGATTTTCTCCCATCCACTCCAATGCATTTTGGGGAGAGATTTTCTCGCCTGAATCCAAAACTTCACACATCTTTCCACACTCGCAGGTGGCTATATGGATGAGCCTACAGACATGAAATTTTCAAGATAAATCCATGAAAGGCTTCTGATGCCCACAGTGGAGAGAAATGCTTCAACGTTGCCTCTCGTCCTCCAACAACGCCATTTCCTCAACCATGCGCACTGCATGAAAACCTGCTGATTCACTGTCATGGGTGGAGAGTGGAGCTCTTTCCAGGGCAACAGCAGCACAGCTGCAGACTCTGTCATGGCTGATCCGAGCACGGAATGGGACAAAAATTTGGCCCTGGCATTTTCTGTCCAGACCAGCCCACTATAATATTAGCAGACACACACAAGTCCACAACTCTTGCAACATCTCCTCTCATGCATACTACAAGAGTCATATTCCTTGATAGCAGTTAACAAATAAAAGCACATAACTATGAACTCAAGGACTAAAAATGACACCTGTAGCAATCAAGCAATCAGTATTTATTCATTATAGTGTCAAACCACAACGGAAGGTATGTAATGACTCGGAGTGGGATGAGACTAACAGGGAGGACCCTCATGCTACCCTTTCACTTCTTAGTCTGACTGTGAAAATCTTTAGGTGTCAGCCCAGCATTGCTTAAAACCAGATACGAGCAAAACATCCTGACAAATAACTGACAGAGGTCAGCGCTCTCTCATCTACATAGCTGACTTGGATAATTTCGAAGCTGATGAGCTGATCCAGTTCGGGTCTTTTGTCAGCACTGAGCAAGATAAGACACCTGCAAATCTACTGCAGATTGGGCTGAGGAATGGACTCCAGACAACATTACTCAATGTTTCTGTGGTTCTCAGGCTGTTTCTCACACTGTCTGTATCCAACTGTGAAGGAGAGAGGTCCTTCTCACAATTGAAAAGAATCAAAAATGAACCGAGAACAGCTCAGTTTATTTATCCATATAAACTATTCTGCTCTGCAACAATTATTGTAAACAGCATATCTCATTCTATAACGTATACTAACAGGGAAATATTATTGCTCATACTTATTAAACATGTTTACCAGCAAAAGTCCTTAGAGTTGGATGAAAAATGTCAAAGATACTCAGGTAAATTCTTAACTTTCAGAAAGTAGCAGGTTACTGACAGGTTAGCAGGCTAATAACACTTGAGCTTCACTGTGAGTTCAGGTGTGAATCATACCTGTAGATGTGTCTTCAGGTTTGATGGTGAGTTCCTGGATGTTGAGAGCATTTTCACAGCTGGAGGCAGAATTTGCATCGTACAGAGAAGTTCTGGGCTTCATCTGACTTAAAATACAAAATGTCTACGTTTCCAGCCAAAGAAAGAGTTTCTCTCTCTGAAGCAGCCATGACTCCAGCAGCAGGGGGTAAAATCCATGGCAACGTGGGTTGTTTCATTCACGGTTAAACATATCAGTAGAGCGGGAGGCTGCTCCAAGACAGCGGTCAATGTGGCGTTTATCATTTATATATCTGCAGCGTCTATTGTTTATAGATCTATGGTGTGGCCGTTTGTGCTGTAAAGTGCTGCAAAGTGTCACAATGTCTGTATACGGCGCGTATGTCTGTTATAATTCTGGTATATTACGTCTGATTTTCAAAACTAATCCTGCTCAGTAGTCCGTGTTTTTATCAGCTATACCTGTAACGATATTACATATTTTTTGTGTGTACTGTAACGGATTACAGTTAAAATGTTTTTGTATCCTGATTACATAACGCCGTTACATGTAATACGTTACTCCCCAACCCTGGTTGCCAACACCAAAAGATTGAAATAAGGGATACCTCCCGCAGGCAGCTGAAAAAAATGGGTTTGGGGGGGGGGGATCAAAAACACATATGAAACAACATTTTGGCACCTGTTACAGACTATAAAAACACATTAGGCTACTGCTTTACACTTACAGTAACAGGATTGTAATAACTCATAATCAGTTTGATCAGTTTGTATTTGAGGCATAATGTGAGACAGTTATCATTCAAGTATCATCATCATCATGGACAGCAGCCCTCAGCCACTGCACCGGACGGTAGAGCAGCTCAGCAGCTCTTTCAGAGGCCGACTGAGACCCTCAGTGCAGGAAGGAGCTACCACAGGTCTGTCATCCCCACTGCTGTCAGATTACTGTGTAGAATATGCGCAATAACCCTGGACATTATATCCTGCACCCCCCCCCCCCCCCCCAAAAGAAATGCAGTGACACTTTATCATCCACTTAAGGCTGCAGAGGCACTCTTACAGTTGAAAGCGGCCACTACTCCCTGTAGTACCAATATTAATACAGAGATGATAACCAAACTGAAAATGAAGCAACTACTTTTGGACGTGAAAATGAAGAACCAGACCACACACCAACCAATGAAAAACTCTTGGATATGATGACAATGGAAGTGCAAAAACTCACAAGTGAAAATATGGAGTTGAGAGACAGAATAAAGGAAACTATGTTTTCACCAGAGATGATGGATGACAACAAAGCAAAACACTGCACTGGATTGGACTATGACACCTTGATGACTGTTTACAATTACCTGGAGCCTAGTATACCAGGTGGAAAGAACTGTTCTCAGGGTTTCCCTCAATGAGATTAAAACTGACAGAACCAGTATTTTCATCAGAGAGCCGCGGCTCCTTGATGAGGCAGAGCCGGTGCGAGTTAGCATGTTAGCTTGGATGTTAGCGCGTCGTCAGAGCCATAGATATCTTATAGAACACTAGATGCCTCACGGCAGATTCCACGACGTCCGCAGAGGTCGGCCATCTTTGTACGGGAAAGCTGTCAGAGTTTCTGTAGAAAGCAATGTAAGGTTGGTGATCTGTGCAGACGTTTATACTCTTAATTCACTGAATTTTTTTAATGGAACATCTTAAAGCACTATAAGGTCATTGCTGTTGTGACTATGAGTTATATAAAAATTGATTGATCAAGAGATTGACTCAGTTGCCTTTTATTCGTTTACCTAATTATATTGTGACTGTAATTCCATTATTTGACTTGAGACTTTCTGAGCTCCTTTTATAAATTTTTACAATGACAAATTAAATATTTTTTTTAAACAATGTGTTTTCGGGTTCACTATTTCATGTTTAAATAATCTATGGGGGGGGGGGGGCATTATACATTCACAAAAGATTTAATAATGTGGAAGGTTACTGTTTAATGTTATATATTAATGAAAAATAATATAATACATTCAATATAATGAGGTTCATGAGATTTAAGTATTTCTGAAGTTTCAGGTGGGTAAATTGTTCATCTTCAGCCTCCACTACAGCCCTGCCACGTCTTAAAATATTTTCACCAAAACTAAAAATATGGACATGTATGGCTAAATTATTCATAAGTGCTATAAATATATCTCAGTGTAAGGATTTGAACATGGAGCCTAATATGAAGAATATTATGAATATTTAGGATATGATATATATTTATTATATATATTTAAGGCATGCCATGCTCATCAAACATATGTCATGTCATTAACAGAGATTTGATGTTTATTACAAACCAAACCGTTTGAAAATCGGTAAAAATTTGAGCAAGTTATAGCTTGTTAAGCAGTTCATGTCTCATCAACACAATGTTACGAGCAAGCCAGATTCCCGTACAAAGATGGCCGACGTCTGCGGACGTCCGACTTCATTGGCCAGCAGCGGAGACGAGGTATCCAGTGTTATATAAGATATCTATGGTCAGAGCAGCCTTCTGCGAGTCGCGACGGGAAACATCGAACTAGCGAATTTAATCCAAAATGGTCCGTGTTCTATCCTCAGAATGATTCACTGTCCAAACGGTGGAACTGCGGTGCTTCTGTTTAATGAAGCAGAACGAACAACATGCTTCGTCAGTCTGGAGGACTCCATTCATACACATTCTTCTTCTACTGCTTCACACCGCACTACACATCTAACAGTGACACTGCGCCCTCTGCTGGACTGAAGGAGGTACTGCTGGGCTTATGCACTGCTGTGAACTCCAAATAAACAACAAATACTTAAAGAACATAAGAATATTAATAACTGTAAGCAGTCTAATAATTTTTCAGTAATTTTTCTTTAGTTTTTCATTCAAAAAGTAGACGAGGTCACACAGTCCAGCAGAGACCTCTCCAGCCTCTGAGTGCCCTGTTTTTACACCTTGATCATGTTTGCACTTTATTATTTTTGTTAATTTATTTTAACTTTAAATGTGAACAGCAACGGCTTGTTTTAAGATTCACTAGGATTTAACCTAGGTGAAAACATTTGATATTTATTTTAATTTTATTTTTTGTGTTTGTTAAAACTTTATTTTGAGATTGTGGCTTTCTGTAAAACTCTGCATTTAAGTAATGTTAATAAATGCTGACAATAACACAAAGTAGTCGTAATTTCAAAATTTCTGTCAACTTTTTTTTTTTTTTCATAAACACGGTGGGCTTCTCTAGCAGTCCAAGTCCATCAGTCCAGTCCAAGTCCCAGGCTTAGCAAGTTTTCTGAGGGAAACCCTGTGTTCTCTGTCAAAGTTTGAAAAAAATGATGATTGTGCTAATAAAACTGAGACTAAATTCCTGAGTTAGCGTTCAAGTTTAACATTTCTAAAAGTTGTGTTTCAAAAGTATTTCTTGACACAATTCATGTGATGTACATCAGATAAAAACCACTCATTCTGTGGCCAGAAAGAGAAGAACTTCAACTATCAATGCCTATGGAACTTCGAAAATACTTCGGAGTTAAAGTGTCAATAATTGCTGACTGTTTTGAAGTGTTCATTGAAAGACCTTCAAACCTGCTTGCAAGATCTGAGACATGGTCCAGTTACAAACACCGCAATACCGCAAAGTTTCTGATTGGGATTACTCCTCAGGGTGCCGTTTCATTTTTATCACAAGGATATGGAGGCAGAGCATCTGACAAATACATAACTGAACATCGCGGCTTGTTGGACAAACTTTTACCTGGAGATATTGTCCTTGCAGACAGAGGCTTTGACATAAAGAAAGTGTGGGACTTCGTTGTGCTGAAGTTAAAATGCCAGCTTTCACCAGGGGTACAAGTCAACTGTCTCCAGTGGAAATTGAAACCACAAGACAGATTGCTCATACCAGAATCCATGTTGAGCGAGTTATTGGATTAGTAAGAAACAAATTCAGAATATTACAGGGCAGTATGCCTGTTGATCATCTGCACAGCAATTCTGATAGCGCACCAACTAATGACAAGATTGCCAGTTTGTTGTGTACTGACTAATGTGTGTGACTCAGTTGTTCCACTTGATTGATATTTGTGATTTATGAAGTTATGCATTAATATGTATCATACATATTCGACAAGCTGTCAAGCTGTTCAGCAAACTCATCTCTTTAAAATAAAATAATATCAAATCTGTTATGCCAAGGTTATTGAAAGAAAAGTTTGCTGAAGAAGAAGACAGATATTGTTTGACCGAGTTCTGTGAATAAGCTTGTCACTGTGCTTATATCTGCATGATTTATCAGATTTTTTTTCCCCTCAGGGACTGAAACACACGACTTCATAATGTGACTGACATATTCAAGCCTCTTTTGTCTATTTTGTCACCATTGTCACCAACGAAACCATTGCTTGCCGTCTTACAAAAGTGTACACTATTGTTTGCTTGATTTCTCTTACTTTTCTCTTTGTTGAAATAATATCAATTTGAAGTACGTGTATGATTAATCCTGAAGAAATGTAAAGAATGCGGATTCATGTACCTTTTATTATTTATTCAACATGTCTAGAGTGACAACAACAAATACGGTAAGCAAAACACAACTTTACACCTACAGGCACGTAAAACAACAATAAACAGTGTTTTGTCCTGTAACATCAGCAGACCAGCTGGCTAATGACTTTTTTTTACATGCACTTTTCATTTTGCCTGCATTTCTTTCTTGCATTCTTTGCAAAACCATTTTCCTTTTGGTACTTTCTTTATCTTTGCACATTTAAATGTAACCACTCGTATGGACAGTTCTCTGAGTCACAGCCAGTAACATCGTCATCACCTTCCCTGTAGGGACTGACGAACACATATAAAGACTGTCCTTTGAAGTTTGAATCTTATTTGCTTTTGCTTTTGGTAATCTTGGTTTAGAGTACATTTTTCCAATCAGTTCACCCAAAAATGGAATGTTTGAAAAGGAGTGAGGCACTTGTCAACATTTCAGTACAAAAAAAGTCCTTTTCAGTCCAAACAACAAAGTCACAGCATTCTGTATTTGTTAGCAACATCTGACATTGCACTTGAAAATAGTAAGCATGGCATCTCTTTAGACGCAGTTGTCCATCAATTTGTTCTAAACAGTCTATTTCGTCACTTACAAATTTGTCCCTTCGGCAGTATGGACATTTAATTTCTACCACGATTTCGCCACAGCAGTGACAGGAAGCTACTGCATCTGGAGATGCACCTAGGAAAGGAAACTTAGGATTTATTACAAAGCCGCTGTCTCTGATCTCAAAGTGGTCATGTAATTCCTCCATCTCTTTCTTGTATGGTTCTCTGGCGGCTTTTTTCATGTTGGCAGCCCCATTGTGTAGCAGAATTGGAAAAACTCTGGGTAGCATATCTCTTTTACTAGGCTTAGTGATGGTTTGTCAAGTGAAGTTTTGCAAGCTGCTTTGATTTTTGAAGCTGTGATTCTACCTGCTCTGAGAAGAAAACCATTGTTTGCAGTTTGCTTGTGTTCTTGTATCCAACTCACAGTTTGTTGCTTCCTCTTCTGTTACACACAACTTTTCAAACACAGTTTCTCATTTGACTTTTAGTTCTTCTTCTTCAGCATTGATGTAATTCCCATCAAAAAGTTCTGAAAGTACCTAAGGGCGACTTCTTGTCCAGTGATGCAGACTGATACTGTTGAGCAGAATTTGGCACAAGGACAAAATTGCAGGTTTCTTCCCTTTGGATCTAAGTTTATGCAAACTGCTGTACAAATCACTCCGTTCCTCTGAAGCTGGGTCTGTCACATCCGGTAGTTTTCGCTTCTTCAAGGGCGGCGGGGCATCTCCAGTTCTCAAAGCTGAGTCCAGCTTCCTTTTAAAGTAAAATCGATTTGCTGAAGAGTTTTATATTCCACCTGAAAAATATAAAATGAAGAAATTAGGTCACAATTCAAAACATAATACTTAAATATACCTGCACGTTTGACAATGATATACAAAATCACAATAACAGATTAGAAGGGCTACTATTGATTTTTTTTTTTTTGTGTTATACAATCAATTTAAATTGTCTATAATGTTAAAATGACCCACAAGATGGCGACATGAGGCAGCATCTAAACATTGTGGCGCACGACGCTCTTTCACTTGTCTAAAAGATTATGAAGTCAATTTTGGTCAGAGGAGAGCGTGGATAGATGAGAAATGGCCACAAAACGGTAAGGAAATAAAATATGTTGTGTTTGGTGTGAACAGCTTTGAGATTTGGCAAAGAAGTGTGTGAGAAACATGTGATCTGAGGTGCTGGCTGTGAAATGTGAAGATCGATTTTCAGGTTGTTTTGCCCCTGATGGGAGGTGGTCTGCTCAGACAATATTCTGCCTGATGTTATCTTAAAGAGCAGCTTTTCTAGTTTCATATGACACCAAATATGTTGGGATGGAGCAGACGGACCGTGCCTTCTGTAGCATTGTGTGTCGGCAGGCGCGGGTGAAGGGGGCGTGTCAAATTGTTGCATAAGGATTTTAAAGTTGTTATAAAACAAACACTCGATCGTCAAAGTGCAGCTGGAGCCTTCAGTCAGTGAGATTAAGGCTTATTGTTTGAGACACAATTGAAAGAAATCATGCTCACAGCATTTCAGTCACTTTTTACACATGTTGAAGCGGAGCAGACAGAGTTTGGACCCGCTACCTGCTGAACTGGCCTCGTGAACCAGCCCCGCCCACTCCACATCCACATTTGGATTTAGTAGCTTCTCATCATATCTTGCCTTGCAGACTTCTTCCAATGTGTCTCGGTGAGGAACTTTTACCTTGTCGCCAGGTTTGGAGGACACTGTCTTCAATTTTTTTATCACAAGGTACAAAACGCAGTGAACATGAACGTGCTAGCTTGACACACGTCATGGCGGCGTGCCGCGGAGGATCATGGGTAACAGAAACCCATCTATTCTACTCCGTTACATATGGAGGCACGCACAAGCGGCAGATCAACAGAAAAGAAACAGAAACTTGAACTTGAACGAACATCAAACTCCACATATGGTTACACCGTCGTCAGTGTTCTTCTTCTGAGCCAAACGGAGCAGCTCTACGGTGAGTTTCTTCTTCACTCTGCTTGGTGCGCTGCTGCTCTGGTTCTAGCGCCCCTGGTGGCTGGGCCCTCGAATTACATGCCGTGCCGTACAGCCTTCAGAACAGAGAGAGAAAAAAATATATATGCATCTTGCCTTTACCCATGCGGCTGGGACAAACAACGTCCCGTACGGGACGCGCCTCTTTTGGCTCAAACACGTGACGTCCCGGCTGATACGCGATGGTTGTGGCAACCCTCGCTGAGAGGCGCACTGCGCATGCGCACAGCCTGCAGCGCAGCCTGCAGCACAGTTCTGACAGAGGGGAGGCGACCCCAGCAGAGGTCTGTTTACATGAAACTGTGATTTTATACAATGATAAATCTCTGATACTACACTCATCATCACCCAAACATGCAGAAATTATCACCTAATTTTATAAGTAAACGTGTGAAAAGAATTTTAAAACGTGAGCTGCTCTTGGGCCCCCCCTGCTGGTGACAGAGCGTAGTCGTGAGCAGGAAGACAATCTGGTTTATTTACTGAGAGCGGACAGAGAAGACAGAATTTACACCCCTGTGTAAGAAACCTACTCTTACATCGACTGTTGGTAACTTTAGTGTTGGGAATAACCTGTTACAAAAGCAACACAATCATAGAACCCATGTTGCGCACCTGATGAGCACCGGTGCCAACATTTCCGAGCCATTCTCCACTGACTGGGTGAACACTGTGCCACCATCAGGAGGAAGAGCCTTGCTGTCCTGTGTGTTCTGCCATCAGACTTCCTCCTACCAGGACGAGTTGGACTGACACATCTTCATAAGTAGGGAGGGACCAAATGCTTCTTTCCTGATTTGATTTAAATTGAAATTCTTCAATTCCCAGCTCTGAGGAGGGAAAAAATACATTTCCGAATAAAAAAAATATTGATTTTAAAATTATTTAACAAAAAATCCAGATACTTACGTGACTCCATCTTTTGTTCCACCCCTGTTAACAGGACATCCCACCACGGTGCTGGAGCTCCTGGTTGAGGAGGAGTTTCATGTTTCCATTGGAGAGGCCCAGGCCTGAACCCAGCAGCCTTCCTGAGGAGGCTCATCCCTCTTTCATTTGTGGCCAAACATCACAAAGTGCTCGGGAGCTGGAGTCACACCAGAGGAAGCACAAGAACTACTTCCCCTTCAGCTGTGATGGGCGTGGGCGGCGCTACAGGGAGACACGGGTCTTCAAGGGTCCACATGAACACCGAGGCGACAGCATCAGGACGAGTCGAGGCAGAGCAAGACCCGGAGCCTACCGTGACCTTTAATAGCCTCGTCTACGAGCCTCCATCTCAGCCTGTGGCCACCTCGTATGAAATGTGCTTGGCTTGTGGTTTCCTATTTCCTGACCACAGCAGCTTGGTCCAACACAGCCTAGCACCTGACCATGAGGTGGACCGGGACCACCAGGGCCTGGGTGGAGCTGCTCAGAATGACTCCCAGCTGTCATTTCTTCTGTGCCTGAGTCTGAAGCCCTCTGGTCCAGACAGTGACCTGCCTGTCAGGTCCTCCTGATGGATACCTCACCTCGACCCCTTCGTCAGCTACCAGTCCTGGCAGCTCGCTACCGCGGGGAAGGTAGCAGTTCTTTCAAAGAAGGCAGAGAAACAACACCAGAAAGCCAGCTGACAGAGTGTGTGGGGGGGGGGACTGAGGAGGCACTATCTTGTGTGACAAAGCATCTCCCTCAACTATGGAGCGTGGTAGAGAGTAGATGCATCCTCCAACAGTTCCCAGAAAACCTGGCATATTTACATTTATTCGTGAGATACTTTGCACTATAACTTTAAGTGGCAACGTCTGAATATTTGGGAACCTCCCTGTGCTGTTTTGTTCATATTTTACGCACTGAAAGAGGAATACTTGTGGAAGTAAAGATTCTACCAAAGGAGGCCGCAAATCAGCGCCTCCCTGTGGAGCCTCCACGCTGCCAGCAGGTGCTGCTAGCGTGGCTGACGAGGCTAATGCCACCGAGATCATTACTGTAACAGCGCCCTTGATGCTAAGATGCTACAAACGATAAAGGACATAAGGAAGAAATAATGCCAAAATGGATGGAATAGCTGTTAAATTGCAATCCTAAAAAATTGTCAGATTTTCATAAACAGGCAATTTGTCAATTTCTCAATGAACAGAAAATCAACCTTGAACAGTTGGTCTGAAAGAGACATTATATTTGTTATTGATTTGTTGGATTGTGATGTGTCCTTTTTGAGTCATGCAGCAATATCAGTTGCCCTAAAAGAGTATTTAACAAAACTTGTAAATCAATTCCAATACCTTGGAAAATATTTCAGTGTACAACAACAATTTACCAAAAGCTCCAAATCTTTGGAGTTGTGGTTATAATCTACGGTGGCCGACAGGTGCAAACACGCCGCAAAAGGCAAGACCGCTGCAAACACAGGAATGAGCCGAAACCAAAAACTCACAAACACATAAAACACATGTAAGAAAAAAAGTGCCGCAGGAGAAAAAATGCTGCAATCACTGAAACGACGCAGAAGCAAAGACTTGCAAAATCACAAAACAAATGCAAAGGAAAAATGCTGTAAATATATAAAAACACACACACAACTCCAAAACAACTGCAAGAGAAACACACTGCAATTTCAATCCACATCAGAAGTGCACCAGACACGAAGAAGAGACGAAGAAGAAGCTGAATTTTTTGCAAGCAGCTGAATTGCATCACGTTAAAAGAACTGATATCTCCAAAAAACATTACAGCAAATTCCCAAACACTTGGATAAACTGACATTTTGGAAATTTACACGGTTACTTTTGCACCTTAAAAATGCACTAAACTAAATAAATGACACAAACACCATTCAGCTTGGATCACAAACAAAGCTGTTGCCAGCCTGAAGACACTCGATGCATTGTGGTGCACTGAGCTCAGAAAACGTCACTAACAAGAGAAATGTCTGTCCGTTTCCTGCATACACCAATCCATGTACTGTCCAAGAAACACAGCAAACACTTCATTTGATGCCGTACTTCATTTGAATAGTACACCAGTATTTTGAACACAACCAGTGTCTATGCATCATTCAGATCTAATCTTCAACGCAGACGGTACTTTAAATGCTCTAAATAATTCTCACTCGGGCCGAAACTAAATATTCTGTTGCAGGGTTACTTCATAACTGTAACACATTATGAACATTGTGTAACTTTAGTAGCAAACTTAAAGCTAGTCAGAATCAAAAACTAGTCTGCTGCAGTGACTTGCTTAGTTAATAACACCAGTTCTTTATTTTCATTGAGTTTCATTGTGTTTAATACATCTTTACTTTTATAAACTGCTACATTCTTTGATTTAATAAAGCTGTCTGTCTGGTGTCTCCTCATAAAGTAGATGTATTGTTTCATCACATGTGTCCAGCTCCCGACACTTTACAGGATTCTGCAGGGTTTTTAATTTAACTGCATATTTGTGGATTGATTTGAAGCCATGTGAGAGCTTTGGCAGAAGAGGATTTCACAGGTTTTCCACTAGATGGAAGCAAAGTTGAGTTCTAATTTATTCTTACACCTAAGACTGTTTGGCGCCAGATGTGACAGTGAACTGCAGCTGAGGAGGAAGTGCAGACAGATCAGCCTGCAGATCATTTACCTGCTAAGCACCCAGAGAAACACCTGCTACTCTGGAATAATCCCCTCGTTTCTTTCAATAGGCTGAACGTTGCTGTCAAAGTGAAGAGTCAAAACATGAAGACACAAGTAATCACCAAGATCCCAGAGCTGATTAAATCTGCTCCTCCGCCACTGTCTGCAGGAGCAGCACACCCAACAGTTCGAGCTGTCAGTGTAGCTTAGTGTTGTCAGGTGATCAAAAGTTCCAGTGCAAAATAAAGCATGCAAACAACGAGGCTTGGCGTTGGTTTAATCAGTTCTATCCTCCATCAGATTATTATTCAGGCAGTCAGCTGAAATCAAGCAGCCTGGTTGAAGCAGTGACTGTCTACACGTAGAGGGACTATACTTGATGAATCTATGCTGAAGGGGAGCTTGGCTAATAGGTGATGAGTTCTGGTGACAGTATACACCGACGTACTGGATCCCCTGAGTGTGGGGTGTTATTTGCCAATGCGGATTTAGAGTTTCTGTCTATTATCATGTTTTCAAATGTGTAAAATTCCTGCTTCTCTGCATTGGAATATGAATATGTAATCAGAGTTGTCAATGTATGCAAAGATATTCAAAGCTGAAGTCTGTTCACGTTTGACTTCAAAGTACATGAAAATACAGACCTGCCTCCCTGGACATGTTCTGACAGTTTAAGTACGTATTTAGCGTACTTTCTGGAGTATAAGTTGAATCTTTTCTCATAGTTTTCCGTTCCTGTGAATTATAGTCAGATGTGACTCATCTATCAAATATATCTTAATTTAACATGTAGTGACTGATATAACCAAGGTGTAAACATGGTCTGCAGCCAGCAGAGGGCGCTCTGGGCTTGTGGCCGCTGTATACTGCTGCTGTACCAGTGCAAAAAATGACCTGAAATTTATAATAAACTTAAAAACAATGAGGGAGACTGAGCATCTGTCCCTTCTGTCCGGGAGGCAAACTGCTTTAATCTCTTCTCTACAGTCTTTAAAGTTTAGATTGGATCCAGTTTAGTTGGCAGGTGGCTAACAAGGTAGCCGTTAGCTTGTTAGCTTAGCTTGTTAGCTTTAGCCATCAGCGTCAGTTCGCTGTTCAGCTGTAAAAGTGCCTCAAAATGACTCTGCTGTTTGGTCCACTAGAAAAACATGAAGTGGAATAAAGCAGGCGGAAGCGTTTTCTGTCACTTTATTTTTTATTTTTTGTATTTTTGTATTTTTTTTTAAAAATACATTTTGTTTTTATCTTTAACAAATACACACAAAACAAAAAAACAAGAAAAAAACAGACATACAACAAACGAGTGAGACACCCGGGGCTTAATGAAACATACACCGCCGAATCAAATCAGAATTTGAAATTAAAAAAAAAAAAAAAAGAATGAAATAGGAATATAAAATATGTATGGAGCCTATTTCTTCATTTTTTTAATCTAGCGTTTAAGTGAAAACTGTCCATTTTTTCCATTTGGCGTTTTCTGTCACTTTAAGCAGGTCAGATGCTTCATGGAGGGACAGCAGCTCCTGTTAGGTCAGGGCTGTCAAACATATGGCCTGCGGGCCAAAACAGGCCCTCAGAATGAGACTGAAGAGCACAAAAATGTCAAAGGAAGTCCTGACTGTAGATTTAACATAAAGGTAGCCTCTTAAAGTTTCAGGGATTTCTGTGCTTCATCAGAATACAACACTGAGCGATCAGTGATCAGAGATCAGAGATCAGAGATCCGCCTGATTGTTCGTGAAGCGTCAGCAACATAAATCCACACTGAAAGTGTGTGAAAACACACACAAAGCTTCAAAAAGCTGCAAACAGAAGACGTAGTCTGTGACCTTCCTCTGTGTTTCACTTCAGGATAAAGTGTTTAATTCAGTGTGGGTTTTTCATATGTCCTCATTTCACTGAAGCAAAAGAAAACATGTTCTGCTGTTTGACAAATGACATTTCACTGGAGTTCATTTTATTTGCAGCAGGTTGATTCAAGCTGTGGTTCACAGGCCACACATAGTACAAAGGAGACTGTCAACAGGTTCACAGAATCCCTACATAGAACCAGACCCTGAATGCAACATTTACTGTAACCTAGCAACATGTACCCACAGTGCACTGCTGTGTGTGTGGTGTACGTGTGCTTTGCTGCATTAAATTCAGATGTAAAGGTATATTTTCAGTATGGTGGGTTTAAAAACAGCTGGACTGTTTAGTTTTCTGCACTTTTTGAACTGATAATGAGTGAATAAAAGCACCGATGGTGTCTGATCCTGGGTGTGTGCTCATCGTTCAACATAAACAACACAAGCAAAAGTGCGTTTTATTCGAGTCTGACTGTACAATCAGGTGTTTGAGAGAATCTATGACCAGGACAGCTCCCTGCTTCATGGAGTGACAAACCCAGACATTCACAGTCCTTAATCGGCAGGTTATCGCCTCGGTATTCCAACCCAAGTTTTCTAATGCTGATCAGTCCAAAACCGACAGAAAAGGGACGAAGTTTACAGAGGTCTGATCAATCACAAGCCCTGCAGAGCAGCTTACCAGCAGGAGGTAATGTCAAACACACCATCCAGGACAGAAACTACACTGTGGCTGCAACAAAACCCAGGAAGGATGCTGGCAGGACTCTGGAGAGATTATACGATATTATTGACGAGACAATCGCTCGGTATTTGAGGTGAGAGCGCTAACCACTGCACCACCGTGCCCTCTTAAAGAGGCCAATAGAATCTGAGGTTTCTCCTGCTCTGTAACTGTGTGCATGTGTTTATTTACTCATTTATTTGGATGGAACTCTCCGTAGCGGCGTTGCCATTTATACCAGTAACTGTCAGTCTGACCTTTTGTGTGACAGAGGATGAACAATCCCCCAGGAGGCTGAAAGCTCAGTCAGCTGTGACCCCATGAAGTCCTGATGATCTTTAGGAAGCTAATAAACTTTCAGAACTGAAGTGTCATAGTGTAATGGAGTAATAATAATAATAATAATAATAGTATTACATGTTTATCTTTGTTCTATTTTCTTGTATTGTTAATTTATTAGTTTACCTTGACCATTTCCTGAAGCTTGTGCAACATTTGCTTCCATGCTCACTGCTGTGTGATGAATGAAAGTTCAACTACATTCACTTCATGACAACATGAGCAGTTTGGAGTCTGGAGGAGAATCCTACATTTCCCACCCGCCCACGCTGCTCCCTCCTCTTCCCGTGTGTGTGTGTGTGTGTGTGTGTGTGTGTGTTGTGTGTGGTGTGTGTGTGTGTGTGTGGTGTGTGTGTGTGTGTGTGTGTGTGTGTGCGCGTGTCCATGATGCAGTGCTGTATTTCGGTGGGTCCGTGAACGCAGCAGCGGGCGCAGCGGCAGAGCCGCAGCGACCGGAGCGGAGCGGAGCGGAGCGACCAGCCGGAACGCGTCTCCTGTCCCCGCTGCCTCAGCGCTGCACCCCGGCCCCGACCCTCCAGACCATGTAGTGTTGGACTGTCCTTTTTTTATCCACCTGGTTTTGTTTTTTGTTTTTTTTCCCCCTCTGTTTTCCCTCCTGACGCCGCAGGAGTCCCGCCTGTGGCGTCAAACAGCGGCGAACTTCAGCGGAGAGACGCTTGTGGTCAGACCCGGGCAGACTTCAGACCCGCACCGCGCTGACCATGAGGTGAGAACACAGCCTTCACTGCGCTTTGAGCTGCGGCTCAACGTGAAGCAGTGTGATGCACGGCTCATTCAGCTGCAACACACACACACACACACACACACACGCACACACAGACACACACACACACACCCTTGATTCGTTTCCAGGTGTGCATTACTTTAAAGTTGCAGCAGAGGAGCAGAGCTTCCATGCAGAATGATTTTTATTGTGATCTATTTTCAGAATTGTGGGATTAAAGTCAGAATAATGTTCAGTGTTGTTGCACTTTTTGTGGTGTGTGTGTGTGTGTGTGTGTGTGTGTGTGTAATCCTCTGTGCTCCAGTGCAGCCCTCAGGGATCAGGCTGAGTGCCTGGCCGTTGTGTAACATGCAGTCATCCTCAGGTACATGCACTGGTCCTGCTGGCTGCCCCAGGGTTCAGGCAGTGGTGATGCTGTGTCCTCTGCGTGCAGCGTTGCTGTTGCCTCTGGATCCTGTTGCGTTGCAGCGTGGGGGACGTTACCTGGCTTTTCTGTATTTTGGTCAGTTGTCTGGCGGAGGAGGCCGTGTGTCAGGAGGACAGTCGGAGCGTCTGAGCTCAGGAGTGGCAGTGTGACCGACTCTCGGCTCGGCGTTCGCAGTGCGACGGGCCTCTCGGGCTTCAGAGGCGAGACGTGCCGTGTGAAGCAGGCCTGCTCGCTCTCAGAACGCTCTAAATTGAATCCAGCTGTTGGAGTCTGTGACTCACACTGTGGTTAACAAAAGAAGCTTCGCTCCTCTCCAGCAGCTCAGCTATGTGTCCATTCCTCTGAAGGGGAACTTCTAACTTTTCATCTTTCTGCCTCTGAGACTGAAACTCCGTCCAACATGGGAGCTTTCATGTCCAGAAACTGGTTTAATCCTGTAATCCTGCCATCAGAATGAAGAAGAGGAATCAGTGACTCTGTTTCCTCAGGTTGACCGGTCCACCGGTCCAGGTTTCTCGGTCAGTCTGACACTCGGCGTTTGAACGCTGATCTTGAGATACAATCAGTGTGAGGCGGTGTGATGGGTAAAGCCTCCACAGAGTCGCAGTGTGAGCCCAACAGGCGTGTTCCCGGCCCGCACCGTCCAATGCATACTAATCCGGCCCGGGCTCCGGGCTCCGGGGCCGAGGAGGAGGAGGAGGAGGAGGAGGAGGAGGAGGAGGAGGAGGGGGGCTCGGAAAGACTGATAATCCACAGTGAGTCTGGGATGAGGCTGCTCAGATTAAAGCTGAGGCCGCAGCGTATTGATCACTTTACAGCCAGCGTGTGAAGCCTCTGCTCACGATGTGGGCTTTAAAGTGAGACTGGAAACATCTGGTCTCCACCCGGCCTGCTCAGTGAAGGAAGCTCACCTGGACAGACCGCTCTGAGGCAGCCGGCGTCCTCCAGCCCCCGTGGTCAGGAAGGCAGCGTGAGGCGTTAGCGCAGCGGTGCGGCTCGCAGCCACAAGTGTCCTGCTTCAGTCAGCAGCGAGGCAGTGAAGCACCTGTTCGCTGTGGAACAGTGGCCGGATTGTGGCGTCAGCTGTCCGCTCCTTAAGCAAGCGGGCGCAAAGCTCCAGCAGCCCG
>NC_043759.1:25917598-25952598 GCF_902148845.1 Salarias fasciatus
CCTTCCCTCCTGCACAGCGGCCGCTCTCCGGTTTCACTGGAAACCTCCACCTGATCACGGGCGAAGCGGCCGACCGGGTCCGACCCTCTGGCAGCCGGGCCGGGCGACGCACTGCGGCGCAAACGAAGCAGCGACGCAGCGACACGGCGACCGTTTACACAGTCACCGAAAACGACTAGCTCTGAAAGCTCTGGCCAAAGTGGAGGAGTGGAAACACTCTGCATTCTGGCCCAAATCCTGAATCCTACACTCCTTCTTTTATCTTTACCTGGGTGTTGGGGGAACGTTCAGAGCTTTCTGAACCAGAGTGGAAAGAAACACGTGAAGAGGTTGATTAGTGACGGCCTGATCGATTCCTCACATCAAAATGTCTGGTCAGTGTGACAGCAGCGACAAAAAGCATGGATGGAGAACAAAACGAATTTAAAAGATAAAACAAACTACAGAACCTCCCCTACTGATCCTCTAAGTCTGCCACCAGTTCCAGTTGTTTCCTTGACAGTGAAGGTTTTTAAACCTCTCAGTGTCAACGTCGCCATATTTCAACCAGATACTTTACTCAATAAAACCCTGCCAGACTCCACGCCACACTCTCTGCTGCTGGAAGACAGCATGCAGGGTTTGAGATCTGCAGACACTTATGGGTGTGTTGTTTTAAAGGGGCTGTATCATGCAACATTCCACTTTTTGTATGTTTTAACCTTGTTATATAAGTTATGTACTCACCAAAAACACCCCCAAAGCATTTTTTTCCTTCGTGCATGTGTGTTTGAGCTTTCCTCGTGTTTCTGCTGCTCAGAGAGGCAGCCCCTCCCGCACCCGTGAAAATGCTCTGTTTAACGCGTTCACGTCACACGGTGAAGATGGCTCCCCTGAGCCCCCCTCCCGCAGGCCCTCGGCAATCAGCTTGTCGCTTTTTTCTAACTCTGATTACGGAGATAAACTTTAGCCATCGTGTGAAAGCAACAAGAGTCTGAAGGGTCTGAAGGGTCTGCACCTGGTGAGTTTCTAACAGGAAAAGACGTTTTCCGTGTCTTTGCGTGTAGAGAAGCTAGAGCTAAGAGCTAAAGCTAGCCAGCGTATTTGTTTTGAAGCCCTGATTGGTTGAAGTACGCTGTCAGTCAAAGTCCACCGGGAGAGGCGGGATTTTCAGTGAAACGGAGCATTTTCTCTTGGGTTTCAGAATTAGCCCCAGAAAATCTTTTATTTCACACAAAATGACTTTTCCTTAGCGCCAAAAATAAACTCTTACCATGTTAATGCCATTTCTAGGGTTTGGACTAGCTAAAAAAGCATGATACAGCCCCTTTAAGCTAGGTTAGCATTTATTTAAGCTAAGTTAGCTTTTGTTTGAGTTAGGTTAGCTTTTATTTAAGCTAAGTTAGCTTTATTTGAGCTAGGTTAGCTTTTATTTAAGCTAGGTTAGCGTTTATTTAAGCTGGGTTAGCTTTTGTAAGCTAGGTTAGCTTTTATTTAAGCTAGGTTCGCTTTTATTTGAGCTAGGTTAGCGTTTATTTATGCTAGGTTAGCGTTTATTTAAGCTAGGTTAGCATTTATTTAAGCTAAGTTAGCTTTTATTTAAGCTAGGTTAGCGTTTATTTAAGCTAGGTTAGCGTATCAGCCATGTGTGAATGAGACAAAGAGGCACTTAGTGGGAAAAGGGAAACTTTTTGAGTTTAGAGCTGCAACGATTACTTGAGGACATCGAGGCATTTTTGTATTGCTTCTGTTATCACTTTAAGTGATCCCTCTCATTGCCCTCTGGGGATCGTGTTCTGCAGGGACTGTAACAGTGGCGCAAGTTTTAAAAGTTGGCGCTATGGCCGACAGCGGGGAGAGACGAGACGGAGCGTCTGCAAAAGGCTAAAAATGTGTAAAGTTTGAATAATTCCCAACTTAAAAAAAAACCCAGAATGTCCTGAAATGTGTGTATTAAATTATGAGTAGAATACTCGACTTTGAAGAGAATCAGTAGCTGCAGCTGTAATTGATTTATTTCTCTACTAATAAACTTATAATTGAGGTAAATGTCAGAGTCAGAGTGTCCTCTACTGGGTGTGCAGCACAAGGACATCAGAAAAACACCATATTCCCCTCATTAATTACTGATAAGAAGGAGAAAAATGAGAAGTTTAACAACGTGAACCACGTGTCTCTATCACAGTTCTGAGTGACTGTTCAGCCTTGATAAATAAACCTGCAGACGTAGCCCTCCTCTGCTCCTCATGCTGCAACAGGGCGGGCTTCTCACCCCTGAAGGAAGTCGGTCTGCAGCTGGTGGGGGTCAGTCTCTCCTGTTAAGGTCAAGCATACCTGGCTGAAGGGTCGGCGACGGCGGCGGCTCGCTGCCGTGCTCTGTGTCAGAACACACGTCCTTTCTGATGGCGGCTTATCAGACTGCCGGATAAGCAGAGAGCGGCCTGTGAAGTGTCACACCGACAAACCATGACGTCCGCCGAAAGGCCAAGGGTCACTTCAGGCGCTACAGGAGCCGCCGCGGACTGGAGGGCTGGAAAACAAATTTCTCATCGGGTTTTTGTTTTCTACTGCTTGAGCGCTTTACGCTTTCAATCTCTCTGGATCAACACACATTTGATTTTATTCCCGTTATCATGAAACCCAGACACTGAACGTCTCCATCAGGTGAAGGGGTTTGTCGCTTCAGCACACGATGAAGTGTCAGCCTGCTGCTTTTAGGTTCCTGATGTACCGTCAGCGGTTCTGGGGCCTCAGTCTTCCAGCTGCTGACGTCGGTTCCGTCCCAGCGGCGTCGAGCTCGTGGAGACAGCAGCCTCCATCTCGCTGTGGAGGACACCAGCGGTCCAGCTCGCCATGGAGACGGCGGCGTCCAGCTCGCTGTGGATGCTTCTCCGAGCAGCTGGGTGCCCACGCTGCAGTCAGCGGTGTGATTAGCAGCAGGAGGCCGGGCTGGCGGCATGAGGCTGGAGAGCTCATGAATGCGTATTTATCAGTCCTGCGCCCCCCCGCCACAACCAGTCAGAGCCGGTCAGCAGCTGGTCAGGAGTCCCGCTGGACCACGGAGGAGGAGGACTGGGAGACCAGCTCAAGCTTTTCAGAGGAAGCGTTGAAGCGGCTGCTCCTCTTCCTGCAGTGTTTCCATGAGGAGCATGACCTCTCCAGTCCTGCAGGGGGCGATACGAAGCAGACCTACCTCATGTGACAAAGGTTTACGCCATTAAAACAATTACAAATGATATAAAGAGTTTATTCAGATTTCTAACCAGAAAATTACCTGGTTTGATAAATAAACAGTTCATACTCCAGACTTCAGAGTTAGAGTTGCATCTGTGTGCATTCTGCTGGTGGACTGGCTGTCAGAGCAGTGCTGAGCTCAGTTCCTCCCTCCAGTCGTCCAGCAGAAGCTCCTGACTGGGGTCTCGTGTTGCAGGACGCTCGGCTGCAGCTGGGTCATGTGACTCTCGTCCTGCTGCTGTCCGTAAAGTCACGGCGCCGCTCGCCGCCTCAACCCACCAAATACTTCATCAGCAGGTCGGGTTGCCCCAGCGATGCTCCATCACGGCCAAATACACTCTTTGTTCGCTCTCTGGTGGCCTCGCTGCGTGTCGAGTGAACAAAGATGGAAAATAAGAGCGGAGGACGGGCGGACGGGTCACGTCCAGGCCTCGGCTGAGGAAGAGTGGAAGGCTGGACAGTACGGGGACAACGACAACACTTCCATATCGATATCCGTCACGATATGAAGCAGATGGCTGTTTTCGTCCGTTTTAGATGCTCTCCGTGACTCTTCATCTGAAGACAGCTTAATTTTCGTTTCGATATTGATTTTCTGTCGGAGTGCTGTCCGTCTGTCCAGCGCCGTTCAGTCTTCCGGCCTTCGTCTCCTGAAATAACCACGTCTGTGTCTGGTCGCGATGCTCTGCTTCAGGATGGGTATTTCTAAATAACAAAGCTTTCTCTGTTCTTGGACCCAATTCGAACCAGATGCGACTGTTTGTGTTTGTCAGCAGAGTTTCAGTTTGTTGACTTTTGATTGTTTTTAGTTATTTCTCGGTCTTCTGACGTCTGTCCTGTTGTCGCCGTGTTGATTCAGCGTCTGATTGGACAAACATGCTGACAGGCGGAGCCTGCAAATCCGGGAATGATCGTGTTTTGGGATCTTGATGTTTGGTGCATCGTGATTTGAAGTCCCTGCTGCTCTCTGAAGTGCGTGGTCAGTTTGTTTCAGCGGCAGGATGCAGAACGAGCGGATCTGCAGATTTGGGCCAGAGGAGTGTGTTTTGGTTGAGACGTGCTGCTTCCCTTCTCCCTCCTCATTCATCTTGCAGTTATTTCTTCTGGTTGCTCGCACCTCCCAGCAGTCTGGCTGTCCTCTCCATCTTTCTCACGCCACACTAACAGATTGGTGCTGGTTATAGTTTCACGCTGCAGACGCGGCCAGTTTTTATTGTGACTCTGATTGCTCTGTTTATGTGTGTGTGAGCGTGTGTGTGTGTGTGTGTGTGTGTGAGGCCACGGCGCAGCGTTGAGCTCAGTGAGACCGTCAGCAGGGTCCTGATGGGACCAGTGAACCGCGCTCACTGCGATGGACCGACCACAGCATAACAGTCCACAGACAGTCATTCACTAACACCGAGGTTTATGCTGCTTTGGCTGCATTTAAGAGCCACTGTGAAGAACTCGGATATTAAATTCTAAGGTGTCAGCTGCTGAGGTGACTCAGTGCTTCTCCTCTGAGGTGACGGGCAGCGTGGCCCTGGTCTTAACGCCTGAACGTTTTGTCACGTTCGTCACCTTGAACAGCCAGATAACAGTAAAGAAAGAGTCTTATACACAACGTTCACCCATTGTTGCTGTGTTCGTGTTGTATGTTTGGATGTTGTTGTTGTCATATTAAAATCAGAAACTCAGTTTCAACTCAATACTGATTTTGACAGAGCAAAAAAAAAAGAAAGACCACCGTTCTATTGAACATTTTTGAGGTAGATAAGTCAAATGCTCCTTTTTTTTTTTCAAGATGCTTGTGTAACGGTGCAAACAGCCGCCGGAGGAAACGATGCAGTCTTTACATTTAACATTCTGTATTTTGCACTCAGGCGCTTCACGGCATCAAAAGCAGAAAGCGCGTGCTGTGAGAGTTTGGCCTGGAGGCGTTTTAGTAATCGAATTACTGGAGGAATCGTTTCAGCCCTGCTTTATTAGTTTCAATTCAAACAGACTGTCAGCCGGTCGTTTCCAGTTTAGTCTTTTCCAGTCTTTTCGGATAATGCTGTCCCTTCCAAGCTGCGGCTTCTTCTGCTGCTCACAGCGCCACCGTCTGGTCTGGAGGAAACACGTCAGGGCCGACTGAAGGAGGCAGCGAGCGGCGGAACAGTACAGATACCACGGGAACGGAATGTCCCCGAACAATACCAGCTTCAGTATCAACTCAGTATCGAGGTATCAATATTATTGACAACCTCAGTATCAGGACGTTTACGTCATACTCGGTGTGTTGGCACAAATCATGTCTTTAATACAGCACTCAGTATTATCACGTCTTGAATCTACACACACACACGTGGAAGTGCTCGACCTCCTCGAAGAGATCCTTTGTTCAAGAACACTTCAACGCATGAGCGGGAAGAGATGAGGAATTGAACCATCGACCCCGCGACGATTTAAAGCTCTCTCCGCTGATCCACAGCCGCCTGCGGAGTCGGTCCCAGTACCGGGACCCTGAACAAAGCCAGTGTGTTGTTCAGCGGGACTCCTCAGAGTCTCGGCCCCGATGAGTCGGACTTGGACAGGAAGCGGTTTTGGACGGAACGCCGGGACGCTTGTATACACACACATGAATGGAAACATCTGGAAGCCCAGCGTGTTTTTCATGCAGGGCCATGTGCTGGCTGATCCTCTCAGGCCTTTGTCCTGCTCTCCTCAATGGGATGGAAAGTACATCACCATGGAGACCACTTCAATAGGCCATTAGCATGAGAGGTGAGGAGGAGACCACCGCTCCAAACGGAGGGGGGGGACGAGGGGGACGAGGGGGACGAGGGGGGATAGATGGGAAAAATGAGCAGCCAAGAACACGACTGGATAAAAGAAGCCAGAGTGTTTGAGAGTGAGAAAACACAAAGGACTGATACTGCCGCTCTTTAAAGGGATACTTCAACATTTTGGCAAATTGGCCCATTTAGCGCAATTCCTTAGTCATTTGAACAGCATGCTTACTTTTTTGAGAGGGCGAGTTATTGTTCATTCAGAGGTGAGTCGGGGAAGGTTTTCGGGACGGACACAATGGAGGTGAACAGTATTTTGGTCCCCCGTCAAACTCATCAAATACACAATCCAACAACCCCAGAACACTTTGGTGGACACGTTTAATCCGCACATCCGCAAGAGTCTAAAAATCTAAACTTATAAACTGACGTACCCTTCTGGGATGATGTCTATCAGCCTCCAGCTCTACCAGAGGTCTGGGGGTTTGGGGGTTCTCCACCAGAGGTCTGGGGGTTTAGGGGTCCTCTACCAGAGGTCTGGGGTTTGGAGGTTCTCTACCAGAGGTCTGGGGTTTGGGGGTTCTCTGCAGTGTCTCAGTTGTTCTTTGGACTCCTCTGGACTGAGCGTTCAGATGTGGTTCCTGGAATCCTAGTTTTGGGGAGGACTCCTACTGTCATGAGGAGGACTTCACCTTTGACCCCCCCTCAGTGCTCAGTCTTGTGATTCCGTCGTTGGCGCCTCAGTTTTTCCTCTCACTCCGGGACTCTCTGTCCGTCAGACGGTCTTCTGGATATCGGCCTCTTCAGAGGAAGAGGGAGAAAGGATAGTTTACACATCTGGAAACACACTTTCCCTGCTGGAACAGACGCTTCTGAAGCCCGTTGCTTTCAGGGAACACTTCCACATTCCTGGTAAACACGGTCAGAGACAGACTGCTTCCATCAGCACAGTGGAGCCGGACCAGGACGAGCCGGGAAAACAGGACCCCCCCCAACTGTTCAGGAGAAACGATCCATCTTCACTAGAATAAGGCAGACTAACTAGTTCATAGAGGGAGCGTGTTATCAATAAAGTAAGACTCACATATAGACCTCCAGAGAGGGGGGAGGGGTCTGGTCGGGGTTGAGCTGACAGGAGAGGAAGATGAACGGCTCCTGGTATTTGGGTCAGTGTGAAGTAATGTGAGCCCCTCAGAGGAGGGGTCTGCAGATGACTCCCAGAGTTCCCGGGCCGCCGCCGGAGCAGGACTCCCCCCTCCGGTAAACATGACCCGGTCCGGCTTCCTGAGAGGGGGAGACGTGCTGGACCTGTGACCTCTGCTGGACGTTACGTCAAACCGCTGACAGCAGTGGAAACGCCGCTGTGTGTGTGTGTGTGTGCGTGTGTGAGACTGATTATCAGTGTGATGGGATGGATTATTTCCCCTCACTGTGAACAAGCGTCCCTCTGTCCCACTCCGGGTCCGCTCCGGGTCCGCTCCGGGTCCGCTCCGGGTCCGCTCCGGGTCCGCTCCGGTCCGGTTCTGGTTGACAGCCAGACGTTGTGTCTCCAGTGAACGGTCATGCGCTCGCCAGCTGATCTGGAGCCAGTCGTGACTTCGCTGAAGGGTGTTTTTATCTGAAAGGAAAAATCTCTGCAGTCACTTCACAAGGAGGATTTCCAGGAGTGTGTTGTCACTCGTGTGTGTGTGTGTGTGTGTGTGTGTGTGTGTGTGCTGTAGGACACCAACCAAGATACATTTACTTTTCTTTGTTGAAGGATAACTTCAACTAACTTTTGTCTTAAAAAATCAAATAAGTTCCTTTAATTTTAAGTTTCACACAGAATAAACCATAAAGAAGTCTCTTTAGGAGACGATGGAAGGCGAACTTCAACATTTGCAGATTGTTTTGGTTTGGTGCGTTTTCATTTTCCAGCCTCAGAAAGCCAAACTGCTGCCACGGCTCTGATTTGAGATTCTGAGACGCTGCGTCTCGCCGCTCGTCTCGCCGTGTGACGGAGGACGTCGAACGCAGAGCGGCGATGGACGTTTATCAAAACCCAGACAGCGCTGTCTGTGCTTCGAAAGTGTGGCTCTTAGGGGAAGATGCTCTTAAACGCTGGCCGGTTTTGGCCCCCAGGCCTCACGTTTGACACCTCTGTGCTGTCCTGTCATGATTTCTGAGAGCTTTCCTTCTTTGGTAGCGGGCGGTCCGTGTGCGCTGGAATGAGTGAACCTGGCATTGTTGGGGCCTGACACACGGCGGTCCGGAGCCAGGCCTGACGCCAGCGCCGCAGAATGTCTATTCCTGGAGACTCGGGGCAGATACGCTTCCAGCCCCGGCTGCAGAATTATTGCACCGCTCACATACCCCGGCCCAGCTGCTCCACATTTAGCCCTGGCTCCAGGGAGGGGGAATGCGGCGGGGGGCGGCCCGGGGTTGGGCGGGTGCTGACGTCCCCCTGCAGTCCTCCGGCGGGCCGCCGGCCTCAGCTGCTCAGTCACTCAGCGTTGGGAGGAAGTAGAGACCGGCAGAACCAGAACAGACCCGTCCAGCGCCCGCTCTCCTCCCCGGTGGATCTTCCAGATTCACCTGTGACCGACTCCGAGACCCGGGACTCGTGAGTACGCCGCCGGCCGGACCGCCGGCAGGAGCCTACTTCCTGGTGTGATGGCCTCACGGTCAGACGCCCTGGGCGCCCTGCGACACTTTGACGTTCAGCACCGTCCGCTCATTCATTTTTAATGTGGGGAGCTGAAGCTGCCATCGGAGGCGAGCGGGCTGTATTTATAGCCGAGCCCGGTTACATGACGCAGCTCTTCTCGCGGGTTCTGCAGCTCTTTGGGTCAGAACGCTTCCTGCTGGCGCCGCCGCTGACGAGACTCTCTCGCTGCTGTCTAATCAGCACACCTTTATGATCTCGCAGCCTTCTGTCTGAACGTGATTGTCTGAAATACTCCTTGATTGAAATGATGATAAAAATAGTTCATCTTCTGTGTATAAAGACCAACAAAGTCACAGCTGTTCTCTGTTCAAAAGTCTCACAGAACGAGTCAATGGACAGTCAGAGCTAAAGAGTCCCATGAAAACAGACTTCTGAAAGGATCTGGGGGGGATGTGGGAGGTGAGGGGACGTGTCCAGAGGACAGAGGACAGCCAGTCTCCCTCTTTCAGACGCTCTGTGTTTTGACCTTCTGTCAGCACATTTCCTCTGAGCGCTTCAAAGCTCTGCTAATTCCACCGAGCGTCTCAAGATGGGTGGAAGTTAATGCCGCGAATTATTGACTCATCGCTCATTGTTTTGTGGTCACTGTTTCGTGTGTGTGTGTGTGTGGTGTGTGTGTGTGTGTGTGTGTGTGTGTGTGTGTGTGTGTGCGCACATGTCAGCTGGTGGACCGTACACAAGTTCACCCAGCAACAATGACGCCATTGTCCGGACTGGACGACACACTCAGGGTCGGATAACAAACACACACACACACAACACACACACAGTGCTCCCCGTCCCCCTGTAGCCCCTCTAGTGACTGGAGTCGCCTCGCAGCTCCCTCCAGTGTTTGATTCAGATGAAGTGAAAACACACATGATGGGATGGAAGCTGTGCTCCGGTCCCCTCCACAATAAGAGCAGCAATAAAAGATAATAAGAATAACTCAAACAGAGACAGAAACCATCCATGTAGCAGGTTGACAGAGTGTGGCAGAAACCTAAAGTACCATTCATCTGTTACAGATTCTTCTATTTTACTTGTTTATATCATCATGCCATACATAATTTGTTTTGGTGCAGGGATGGTTGATGAGCAGAGCGATCCCCTGTTCCCGTCGGTGTCCCTGCAGACCCCCCGGGGGGATAGAGAGGGGCTGTTTTTCTGTTCTGCCCTGCTGTAACTGTATCCTGCAGTCTGTCTGTTCAGGACCCGGAGCAGCTTTGTTTCTCTGGACATCTCTCTAGGAATGAAAGTCGGACTGCACTGTCTGACACCTGATCTGCATCCCTGACCTGACAGTGACGCGTCTGTGTGTGTGGTGTGTGCGTGTGTGTGTGTGTGTGTGTGTGTGCGCTTGTTGTGAGGCCCAAAGAGTTTTTATGTGGATGTGCTCCGGGGGGCTGTTGCTTGCAGCTCTGCAGCCATTATCTGAAAATAAATGTTTTTCTCTTGTTTTATTTTGGCTGTACAGCAAACAGTCATTTAAGAGAATCTTATTTCACAGCTTGAAGAGGGAAACGTGTCGCCATAATCAGCTGAATCAGGATCATGTTGACTCAGAGTGACATGAGAAATGAATCCATGTATTTGTTACTTCCAGAGCAGAATACTGTAACTCTCTACTATCAGGGAGCCAGAATAAAAGTCTTCAACTGGTTCAAAATGCTGCAGCAGGAGTTCTGAGGAGAACCAGCAGGAGAGGTCACATCAGAACAGTATTACCTTCTCTTCACTGGCCTCCCGTTAAATCTAGAATAGAATTTAAAATCCTTCTCTTAACCTATGAAGCCCTGAACAACCAGGAACCATCATATCTTAAAGAGCTGTTAGTCCCAGACTGTCCCAGTAGAACGCTCCCGTTCTCAGAGCGAGGCAGCTCCCAGTCTCTGTGAGGGAGGCCGACACAGTCTTTAAGCTTTAAGACCTTTCCATTTAGTAAAGCTTACAGTTAGAGCTGGTTCCTGGACCTTAGTGAAGCTGCTGGAGGTTTAAGACTGCCGGGAGACCTTTACTGCACTGATCTTTCCTTCATCACGCTCCATATTTCACTATACATGTTATGAACATTCTGGCTCTTTCCTGTAGTCTTTCAGATGCTTTTGGTCATTTATAATAATTGCTGTTCTATATTCCAGTTCAGAAGCAGAAAATTATGACTCATCCAGGTTTTTATGTCATTAAGACAAGCTTCTAGTTTGACCAGTTGGTCGGTGTTGTCTGGTTCAGGGATAGGTCGATCTGTGTATCATCCGCATAACAGTGGAAGTTAACGGAGTGTTTCCCTGATGATGTTCCTACAGGAAGCATGTATAATGTGAGAGTATAGGTCCTAACACAGAACCCTGTGGGACTCCATATTTAACTTTGATCCGGGCTGAAGAGTCTTCATGTGAAGTGGAACCTGTCCGCTAAATATGATTGAAACAGTTTAATGCTGAACCTTTAATCCCAATAGTATATTCTAGTCTCTGCAGTAGAATATCATGATCAACAGTGTCGAATGCAGCACTGAGATCTAACAGGACCAGAACAGAGACCAGTCCTCTATCTGAGGCTGTCAGAAGATCATCAGTGACTTCTACCAGAGCTGTCTCTGTACTGTGATGAGCTCTGAAACCTGACTGAAAAGACTCTAACAGTCATTATTATATAAATGGTCGCAAAGCTGACTCGCAACAGCTTCCTCTAGGATTTAGAAATAAGGGAAGGTGGATATTGGCCGTAACTTGTTAGAACACCTGAATCAAGGGTGGCTTTTTGAGGAGAGATTTATAACAGCAACCTTAAAGGAGGTGTATCATGCTTTTTTAGCTAGTCCAAACCCTAGAAATGGCATTAACATGGTAATAGTTTATTTTTGGCGCAAAGGAAAGTCATTTTGTGTGAAATAAAAGATTTTCTGGGTCTAATTCTGAAAACCTGGAAGAGAAAACGGTCTGTTTCACTGAAAATCCCGGCCTCTCCCCCTGTGGACTTTGACTGACAGCGAACTTCAACCAATTAGCGCTTCAAAACAATACGCTGGCTAGCTTTAGCTCTTAGCTCTAGCTTCTCTCCAGGCAAAGAAACGCGAAACGTCTTTTCCTGTTAGAAACTCACCAAGCGCAGACCCTCCAGACCCTTCAGACCCTTCAGACCCTTCAGACTCTTGCTCTTGCTTGAATGTTGCTTTCAGACGATGGTTAAGTTTATCTCCGTAATCGGAGTTAGAAAAAGCAGCAACGCTGATTGCCGAGGGCCTGCGGGGAGGGGGCCTCAGGGGAGCCATCTTCTCCGTGTGACGTCAACGTGGGAAACAGAGCGTTTTCACGGGTGTGGGAGGGGCTGACTCTCTGAGCAGCATGAACACGAGGAAAGCTCAAACACACAGGCACGAAGGGAAAAAAACGCTTTGGGGGTGTTTTTGGTGAGTACATAACTATATAACAAGGTTAAACATACTAAAAGTGAATTTTGCATGATACAGCCCCCTTTTAAAGGCCTTTGGAACATAACCTGTCACTAAATGTACTGATCAGGGGGAAAATGTCTTTAAACAGACTCTTTGGGATTGGAGCCAATGTAGAAGTTGTGGGTTTAGATGAGGCCACGATTGAGGAGAACTCAGAGGGTTCTGTAGGATGGAAGCTGGATAACTGTTGATCAGGTTCTACTGACAAGTAAGAAGATGTGGATGGATCAGGCTGTGACGCTCTGGAGACTGGGGCTTCAATTTTACACCCAGAACTTACTCGTTAAAGAAGTTAACGTTGTTACTGCTCACAGTTAAAGGGATGTGAGGCTGGACAGAGCTGTGGCGTTTGTTTTTTGGCTGTAGTGCTGAAGAGAAACCTGCGCTGCTTCTGGTTTTCCTCTTGTTTAGAAGGAATAGTTGCCAGCTAGAATTTTTTTAAGGGGCTTTTTTATGGCTTAACTCTGTGTGTGTTTTGGTGTTGGAGCCTCTATGGAGCTGAAGGCTGAGCAGGATCAGGGCCGAGGTTTGTAAAGGGTGTGTCTGACGGGAGCAGACTGAAGCCTGAAGGCTGAGGTTTGCTGAGTCATGTTATTTACTGCTGCTTGTTCTCTGTAAGCTGACCGTGACTCAGCTTATTTCGTTTATTGGTTTATTATGTTGAAGTTATTCTGTGAATCAGACGTGGGCTCGCAGTGTTCACACCGATTATTGGTTTCACGTTATTAGACAGGACAGTTCATTAAATCATCTCGGGTTGCTTCTCTGCTGTTGTTTTGGAGCTTATTACTCACATGAGGGGGGGGCAGAGATGGGGGGGGGTATTCAGAGAGGGGGGGTGAGAGAGTGAAGGTGATAGACAAAAGGTATGAGATAACCTCGGAGCATCAATGGAAGAAGAAGAGTGGTGAAAGAGAGAGTGGAGCAGGAACCCCACCCCCCAGCCCCCCCCCCCCCCCCCACAGCCCCCCAAGCACTGATTTCCCCACAGAAGCTCCTCACCAGCAGCCCAGAAAGAGCCGAGCCTGTTGCCTGGATACGTGTGTGTGTGTGTGTGTGTGTGGTGTGTGTGTGTGTGTGGTGTGTGTGTGTGTGTGTGTGGTGTGTGTGTGTGTGTGTGTGTGTGTGGTGGTGTGTGTGAGAGAGAGATTGCTGGCTGGCTCGCTGACATTGATCTATGAATCCGGGGAATCTCGGTGATCCGGGGTGTGGGAGGGGGGTCGACGGCGCCGCCGCCGTTTCTACGATGATGGCAGCCGTTTGGCGGAGAAGCAGAGAGAGCGCACGGATCTCTGCGGCTCGCCGCTGAACGGGAAGGGACGGCAGCCGTGTTTCACTCGGAGAGGAGGACGGATGGATGGTGGCGGCGGCGGCGGCGCGCGGTGTGTGTGCAGACACACAGGTCCGGCTGGCCAAAGCCTCAGCTTCAACCTGCCTCAGACATGTGAGCTCGCCGCCGACATGGAAGTGCACGGTACGTACTGCTGGCAGGGCGTGTGGTGTGTGTGTGTGTGTGCGTGTGTGTGCATGTGTGTGTGTGAGAGAGGGGTTCCAAGTGTCACGTCACACCATCGGAAGCAGTTTCCATCCGTGTGTTCTGAGCTCCACGCCTCCTGCACGGTCCTGGAACGCACCGCCCGGTACAGGCCTCATGGTCCACACGGACCAGGGACCAGTTGGGCTCCGGGTCTACGTGGACCAGGGACCAGTGGGCTCCGGGTCTACGTGGACCAGGGACCAGTGGGCCTCGGAGCTGTCCTCTGATGAACGACAACTCGGCGTGTCTCAGGCGTCATGTCAATGGGCCGTTCTGGAGCGTGAAGCTTTTTATTAACACGTTTCAGCCGAACTGCTCAACAGCTTTGTGGCGGATTCCCGGTCAGCAGCTGTCAGGACGACGGAAACGTGAGAGTTTCACTCCGCTGGAACCACGCAGCAGTGAGGCTCTCTCGGGGCTACTGTGAGGAGGGAGATGGGTAATGAGACGGCTCCCCCCTCCAAGCATGTGCTGCTCACACCGTCTTGTTCCCAACATGCAATGCAAAAAGGAACTGACTGTTTTCTTTCCTTGGCGCAATAATACAGAAAAACAGTGTTATAAACCTGAATTTATAGAGTACAGTTTCATTGTCTCGGTGCTGACGCCGCTCTGTGGATCTCCACCTTCAGTTAAATGTCACGAGTCCTCTCAAAAAATCAGCAATCTAAAGAAACCCGATCAAACCCGATCAAAACCCAACTCCTCTGCAAACTGCCAGATCCCTCCGGAATGAGCTCCTCCATCAACCACACATCAGTGTTTCTTTCACTTAAACACAAATTATTTGGCTGAAATTTTCAGAAAAGACCCGATAAACACCAACAGGAGAGTAGCAGCTCCCTCCCACCTCTGTGAATTCCTCTGAAAACAAAGAGTTCAAGTTTCATTTTCAGAACAAACTGAGAGTCCAGCTTCAGTCTGTCCATTCAGAGGAGCTCACAACGCTGAATCCTTACTCTTTGTTAAACGCCACGTCCTTTAACCACTGCCATGGCGTTCTCGTCAACCGCCTCTCTGCCGTCATGGCGTTTCCTCAGCGCCGAGGGAACAAGCACCTCTCAGGTGGATTTGAAGGACTTTATGAGCCTCGGCGCGTCTGGCTCCGGCTCCGGACCGTTTCCCTCCAGATGACACAGGCGGCGGGGTGGAGCAGTGAATGCTGGGATTGTTGGCCTCCTGGCTGCTGGAGTCCTGCTGGATGAGTGAGTGTCGCCTGTCAATGCGCTCCTTGTTCCTGTGTGAATGTGCACGCTTGTAAAAATCCGCCAGAGCCCCTGTTAACACGTGTGGTGTATCTGAACCGCTGACCTGTGTGTGTGTGTGTGTGTGTCTGTGTGTGTGTGTGTGTGTGGGTGACTCAGGTGAAGTTTTTACTGAGTGTGAGTTCTTCAAGTATTTAACCAATGAAGGATTTTTCCAATCTGAGCGGTGGAGCTCCAGTGTTAAGAATGAAACGTTTCCTCATTTTAACGTGGGTGGAGTTTCGCGGTCTTGTGTTTTCTGGCAGGTCGGATCCAGTCAGGTCAGAGCAGCGGTCTGCAGCCTTCAGACAGGACGGGTGGTTCTGTAGCTACAAAGCACATCCAGCCTTCAACATGAGGCCAGTGCAGCTCAGGGCGTTTCAAATGTACTTTTGATTAAGGATAGACAGTTTATCGGCTTGGCCGATAATATCGGCCGATATTGGGCATATTTTTTTTAATAATCGGTATCGGCCTTTTTTCCCACCGATAGCCGATAAAATAAATGTATTTAAAAACGTGCTCTTTGGATCATATATACAGCCGTCTCTCTCTCTCTGTCTGAAGTCTTTGCTCTGGCTGTGTAACAATGTCCCACAGCTACATTTTGATGGCAAAACATAAATTTTTACTGCAAATGAATATCGTTTTCGACATATCGGTTATCGGTTTCCGCAAGTACCAATAATCGGCATCGGCCCTAAAAAATTGCATATCGGTCGATCCTTAGTTTTGATGCACATTAAAAGAACTATATCTTATGTTGCATTAATAAGGTTTGATCTACAGTTCAGGATCGTGAACATTTTGTTACATTTTGCGTATTTCCGTATCTGATTTAAACATTTTTCTTCCTCTTTTAAAGCATTTTTTGTTGACAGTTTTTAAATTTTAGCTGTTTTAACCATTTGATGTCTTTTCAAACAGTTTTTCATACTTTTTTTCCAACGATATTTTTCATCTTTATGAAATTATGGACATTTCAGGGTTTTTTTTAAGCCGTTCTATCATTCTTTTTTTTGCCATCTCTTGTGGTTTTAGCTATTTCTCCTAATTTGTATTTTTTAAATCCTTTTTGAATGAATCATTTTGAATAGAAATGTGGTGTGTGACTGTCATAAAATAAATTCAACATTTCCTCATGTTTCATGTTGTGAAACTTTAATGGCCGCTACAGCGGGCCTGAAGAGCACATGGTGCTGCAGAGCCGCAGGTTGAACACCCTTGGGTCAGCGGTTTCAGCTGGTGAGGCTCTGACTCCTTCAGAGTTACTGACGATTGGCCGTTCGATCGTTTGTTTACAGGAAGCAGCTGATTGAGCGATCAGCTGCTTCCTGTAAACAGAGCGGCCCCCTCTCCTGCAGCGGCTCTTCCACATCAGCTTTTTACAGACCGGAGTGTGTTTCCTCTGTCCTGCGTTCTGATTGGCCCTCGTGTCCCGTGTCTCGGTGAAGAAACGCCGTCTTTGGTTTTCCGCTGTAATGAACTGTGCGGAGATGAAGGGACGGACGCGTCGTCCTGCTGACAGCGTGAAACCGGAGCTCCGGTGCAGCTGAAAGCCATCCTCCAGTGTGTGTGTGTGTGTGTGTGTGTGAGAGCTGCAGTACGGCAGCGTGTACAGCATGTCCTGTACGGCTGGACGGCCGGGCCCGGCGGCTGCGGGTCGGGAAGCCCCTCGGCGAGGCTCTGAACGCCTCTCGTCCTCCCACTTCGTCTCCCTCAGACGGAAACGTGAATCACCC
Organism: Salarias fasciatus; assembly: GCF_902148845.1. Classification (NCBI taxonomy): domain Eukaryota; kingdom Metazoa; phylum Chordata; class Actinopteri; order Blenniiformes; family Blenniidae; genus Salarias; species Salarias fasciatus. The sequence goes on from NC_043759.1 coordinate 25,934,228, forward strand.
GCCGGCCTCGCCGGCTCGGGCCCGGCAGACGCGCTGAACGAGATTTCACTTTCCCTTTTTGGTTTTTGCTATGTTTAGACCAGTCACTCTGCTGCTTACGTAACTTTGGCCCACAAGCAGCGATAATACTCCAAATATCTGCAATCATTCTGATGCTCTGAGTCAGCACATTCCTGCGTGTGTGTGTTACTGTTAAACCTTTAAAGGGACGAGAACACGGCTCACCTTGTAGTTTTACTATACGTATGCAATAAGTGTTGTTTTTTCATTTCCAGCTGTTTCTGCCTTCTGCAGCTGCGTTGCTAGCTGGAGGCGTTCCAGCTGTTTTCCTCTGTTTCTGGTGGTTTTATCAGTTTCAGATGTTCATTAGAACGTGTCAGGAGTGTGTGTCCACATCTCTTCTCAGTCAGAGTCAATGAGTTAAACTCAGTTTTCACCTGAGATGTTTCGTTCTCTGGATTTCATCCTGGTCGTCTTCACTCCTGAAGTGAAGGCAGACTGGATCAGCGCTTCATCCTTCTTTCCCTCTCAGACATGACAGTGACTTTGAGAGATTGTTTAGTGGCGGTAAACTGAACTCTGTATTGATTATTGTTCATTTCCACAGAGAGCAGTGAAACCTCCGAAAAGTTCATCATCCAGCATGTGAACCCGACACTGCTCCTTCCTCCTCCTCCTCCTCCTCCTCCTCCTCCTCCTCTGCTGGATGGAGCTTCATGGCCGTCTCCATTTAGAGCCTCATTAACATTAATGAAGAGATGAAAATACTCCCGTCTCATATCCCATTCTCCATTCCCGTTCCTGTCACAGTGTGTGTGAGTGTGTGTGTGTGTTAGGCTACCCTTGAGCCCGTTCTGTTTTGTTATTGATCGTCCTTCTGATCACTGACAGCGAGGACAGATCAGTCCATCGCTGGACACTCATTCACACCTGCAGGGAATCAGGTTTTATGCTTGACGCGTCCTTGTATTGACTGTTGAATTTCAAACGTAATCCGGTCCTGCATGTCCTTCACTCCTCCTCAGCAGACCTTTACCTGAGCAGGTGTTGTCAGCGATGGCAGACTTCTCCTACTCCAGTTTAACACTGAGGCGTTTGTGACGCACCGCCCCCTGCTGTTTGGGAGTATAAAAGCAGAACCCGGCCTCTACAGTCACCTGCTGAACTCATCATGCACAGGTCTTCACACTGTGTGCAGGGGAAGAACATGCAAACTCCACCGAGTGATGAGCACACCACAGCTTTTCCGTGTGGAGTCTGCATGTTCGCCCTGTGCTTGTGTTATGTTGTTCACTTCACACTCGGAGAAGAGCTGCAGCGCCTGCTGGATTCCCGTCTTGTTTATCTTGGTCTCTCCGGAGCGAGCTTCACACCGTCGGGCTGAATAAATAGCCGTGTTGGTGGAATGACTGCTGATGCCTGTGTGTGTGTGTGTGTGTGTGTGTGTGTGTGTGTGTGTGTCTGTCTCCCCGTAGTGAGCAGAGTATCTGCCAGGCCAGAGCTGCTGTCATGGTGTACGACGACGCCAACAAGAAGTGGGTCCCAGCTGGCGGCTCCACGGGCTTCAGCAGAGTCCACATTTACCACCACACCGGCAACAACGCCTTCCGAGTGGTGGGACGCAAGATCCAGGACCATCAGGTGAGCGCAGGCAGCGCACGCAAAACAGGATGCATATGATCCGGACCCATCAGCAGCACCTTCACATACCAAGACTAAAAGCTCCAGAGGCTACCTGCTCTCTGTTGGATATCACACGTTTTGGGGTGTTTTATTCTTAGTGACTGATTATTTCTGTGTAGTTCTATTTTCAAGCAGGATAAAGCTGCAGTCTAACACACACACGTCCTGAATGTGAGTGTATTCAGTCTGCAGGACAATGTTCCGACGGAGACGTCCGCCGTCGGGTGGGCGTGGTGCGCTGACGCAGGGGGTTAAAGGACAGGAAGTTGTGAGCTCACCGGGTCGGAATGTTTGTCCTGACAGCTGTCAGTCTGAGTGAAGGATGAAGACTCTAAACCCGTCCGTCTCCTCTTTCACCACTTCCACGTTGGTGACCCTGACATTTGAATGTCTAACGCCGGTTCGCTCAAACCGGCCTGCTCACGATATGAGAAGCTACCGGAGCGGCGAATGCGAGGATCTGACAGCTCAGCTCCTTGGTCTGCTCCTGCTGTCCACCCTGGACCGAGCAGAGCGCCCCCTGCTGGCCAGTGGCTTGGAGCTTTAAAGTCTAAACCAGACCACACCAGGCGCTGGACAGTAGTTAGCCATGTAGCTTTCTTAGATAGCTAGCGACTGTATTACCAGTGCAGAGGCTAACATCAGTGTTCATCAGGTAAGCTAGGTGGCTAGCTTAATGAAGCTCATGTCTGCTAGCATTATGTGGTTGATATTACCAGACTAGACTGTTCATAAAGACGCTACCTTACCTTGGAACAAATTCAAACATCCTTGTTTCTAGTGATGTTGAGTTGAGTTGTTCTGAACTCAGTGAGTTTTCAACACTATTTCACCTGGTTGGGTAAAAGCAAAAAAGTAAACCGTTCTCCAGGTGGTGTCGGTGCTGGTTCCGTGAGCTCTTCACTGCTTTCCTCCAGCCTGGCAGCAGCTCTCCTTCTCTGGATGAACAGACGCTCGGCTCTCTGCTCCCGTCTGCAGGTGGTGATAAACTGTGCCATACCCAAAGGCCTGAAGTACAACCAAGCCACGCAGACCTTCCACCAGTGGCGAGACGCCCGGCAGGTCTACGGCCTCAACTTTGGCAGCAAGGAGGACGCCAACGTATTCGCCAGTGCGATGATGCACGCGCTGGAAGTGCTGAACTCCCAGGACACAGGTGAGGCCGCCGAGGCGCCACCATAATCGAGTTAAGCCTCAGGGCTAAAGCTGAACATTGTTTCTCATAATATTATAATTTAGTGAACATTTTTGATTGATTTGGTCGTTTGGTCTGCTATAGTAACGTCTATTACCTTTAATGGGTTCGATAATAACAGATCAACAATAAAAATGTCAAGTAGAAATCAGTTTAATCAGAGTAATGTTTACACCTCAGCATTTCAAGCGAGAACTCATCGTATTGCGTTTTCGAATTCAGAGAAGTTTCACAAAATGATGCCGTTAGCATGCTGCCGGGCCACAAGGGGGTGCTGTCGGTTGTTTTTGTAAATGAAACCACACACACATACAGAGAACAATACACTCTGAACATTAACGATGGGAGAACACGGAGATTCGTCTGGACAGACGACGGATTGATGCTCCTGGGATGAATCTCCACTAGAACCCGACACTCTGGATGCCGCCATGTTTGTTTTCGTCCACCTTCTCGCGCATGAGCAGAAGAACTTTAAACCACGGTGGTGCCCATGCGCAGTAGCTCCCGTTATGTCTCTGTGTGGGGTCGGAACGTTTTGAAAAAGTGCCGTTTTGGGGTGTTTCCATGGCGACGGGCGGTCCTCGCTGTGTAGCGGCTGCAGACCAGCGGTCGGCTGTGCAGCAGGTTTTAGTTGTCGGTGCAGTGGCGTCTGCTGCAGGATGGAGGAGTCCCGACCGCCTCCTGCTTTATCTCTGCTCTGGTGGAGTCAGCTGGAGGCTGCCGGAGCGCTGAGCACCTCCTCTGGAGTTATGGGCGGGCTGTGTGGGGGTCGTCAGCTGGCAGGAGCTCCGGCTCGCTGCAGCTTATCGTGACTGCAGCGTTCAGGGAACGGCCTCCGGGGGGCATTCGCATGGAGCAGAAACAGGGATTTTTTACTGTGTTTGGGCTTGAATTTTTTGGGCTTGGGGTAGAAATCCTAATTTTTTTGTAAGCGTAAACGTGGCCTGAGTGTCAGTGGAGGGCGAGCAGGTCGTCTGAGGACGGACCTTCATGGCGAGCAGAGAGCGGCCCGGGAGAGAGGAATCGATCCTCTGAAGACCGGCGTCCAGGCCTCGCTGAGGGATCAGGTGGCCCACAGTGACGTCTCACGTAGCAGCCAGGAACTTACTGTGAGGATTTTCAAAATAAAAGTCACGTAATGCCTGTCTGGTCCCCCTGTGGTTCCAACAATAACAATTCCTCTCCTTTATTATCAGGGTTGTAGGAAATGGACGAATGCTCAGCATCGTCTGTCCTGAGCCAGTCCTCCATCTTCACCCCTCCTGTCTCTGTCTCTCTGCCAGTTCTCGTCCGTCCCCTCCTCCCTCTCGCTCTCTTGCCGTTTCGGGGTGCAGTGGGAGTTTCTGATGCTGTAATGGCAGCTTGGCCGTCATGCGGCGCCCTGATCCCTCAACATGCTGCGTATCAATAATATGGTGGTGCCATCTGTTCAACACGTGACCTGCGGACTTTACATCGATCAGCTGTGCTTCCCTTCAGGCGGCGTTTACTGTCCACTGCAGGGCGGAGCTCCGAGGCTCATGGGAGAATTCATGATAAACACCGTCCCTCATATTCAGAACAGACTCTGGAAGCGCTGGTTTCCCTGGTCTGCTCCTCACCTTTGAAAAGAAGCTTCAACAGTCTGAAGCTTTAGGGTTTTAGTCTGAAGGTTCAGAACAGAAAGTTGTAAAAACGGCTGAACTCAGTAAGAAGCAGAGGCTTTGAAATTTATTTTATTCTATTCTGTTTTTTAATCTTATTTTAGCTCCATTTATTATTGTGACTTTTAACTTTTTTGTTCTCGTCCTGGTTTTTATATCAGAGATTCCTTTTATTTCCCCGAGGTTTTCTTTTTATTGTTTTTTAATGTGTTTTGTTCTTTATTTCTTCCTGTCTTTTGTACTTTATCCTTGTTGCTGTATTGCTGCATGGAGGAACACAGAGCGGACTGCCGGTCAGAGCTCAGGTTTCCATCTGAGAGTCTTGATTTTCAAGCGAATTTAGTGAAAACGAGCAAACAGAGAATGCAGCATTATGCGTGTTTCCATTTTGTGGTTATTGAGATGAGCGGACGTCGTCAGAGACGCCTCTCTGCCTCAAAACAAACGACACACTCCCGCATTAATGTTCGCTTCTTTATCATCGGCTGACCTGAGGTCGCCTGCTGCTGTGTGCCTCCTGGAAGACATTGTGCAACGTGTTGTCTCTCCTGAGAGTGTGACGCGAGGACGTGATGAGGCGGGGGACGGGACGGAGGGTCCTACTCCTGACTCATTGCTCGGTCTGGACCCGGTTCCTCCGTCGGCCATGTTTTCACCTGAGTGACCACTGAGCTGGAAAAACACACACGTCACACTGGAAGTGTTGAGGTGAAGAGAAGGGTTAGTGGACGTTCACTCTCTCACGCACACACACGAAACGCTGCTCATGTCAGGTAAAGTTCACTGGGTGTGTGTGTGTGTGTGTGTGTGTGTGTGTGTGGGGGGGGGGGAAGGTGGTGAAACCCGAGAGGCCGTCAGCTGGCTCTGTTTTTGTAGATCATGTGGCTGAGAGCTGCTGTAAACATTGAGGGGTCCCCCCTCCATGAACACACACACACACACACACACACACACACACACACACACACTCCCCCTCCCCCGTCGATTGGCATGCGGTGGCGCCTGTTGTGTGGAGACACCCGGTAACCTCACCCCACCTGCAGCTGCCTGCCCCACTTCCTGCTGGCCGGTTTCTCCCTCATGGAGCCGGAGGAAGCTCCTGGAAGATCCAGACTGTAGACCAGGACCCAGACTGTAGACCAGGACCCAGACTGTAGACCAGGACCCAGACTGTAGATCACAATCCAGACTGCAGACCGCCGTTAGAGGAGGAAGATGGACCGGCTCATCCCCCTCCCGTCACGGCGGGGTTCAGAGCTTCCCTGGGGATTAGCGGCAGCTGCGCTCACGTCGCCTCAGGACTGTTCTCATCAGCGCTGCTGTACGTAACACACACACACACACACACACACACACACACACACACACACACACACACACACTCCGCCGGTTCAGTGCCCGGCCGTGTCCGCTCGTCACGTGACGGCAGACTGACCTGCCGCCGCCGTCTGACCCGCAGTGAGATTTCTTTAAGAATGGAAATCCATCAGTCTGATCTGATAACAGTGACTTTGTGTTAGAGTGTGTGTGTCTGTGTGTGTGTGTTTGTCATCAAGTTGGACATTTTTTTCCGAACAAGAAATTTGTTTCAGATTGTTAACGGGCTCATTATTCCCTGAAAACAGTTTACTCCATGAGGAGCCGTTTGTTATGTAATACCAGACTGTGTGTGTGTGTGTGTGTGTGTGTGTGTGTGTGTGTGTGTGAGCCTCTGCTGAAGCCCCGCTGATTGGCTGCTGTGCCGCTGTGCAGCTTTCATTGGCGAGGCTGTTCTCTGGTTGTCGTGTAGCAACAGCCTGGCCGGAGGTTCGGACCGCGGCCGCCGGAGGAGACACCCACCAGGGAGAACATGCAGACTCTCCACAGAACGGCCTGGCCGGCGCTCGCCGTGTCCCACAGGGACTGTTCACCTTTGACCCCCGGCTCTGGCCGAGGCAGGACGGGGGGAACGGAGCCGGCTGCTGTTGCCGGGGAGACGGCGGACCAGAATATAGCGGCCGTGCGGCTCCGCCGGGCGATCGGCCCCACATGCCTCCAGGATCATCATCATCATCATCATCATGGTGTCACTCACACATCCCGCCCCCGACTCGTGTTTCCTGTTGGTGGGCGGCCGGTGCAGGTGCAGCGGAGCACGTGTCCGCCTCCCCCCTCCCTCCACTGAGGGGCGGGAGCCGCCATGGACCATCTGGGAGAACGCCGTCTTCAGGGTCAGGAGACGCAGTTTAATGTCAGTGTGAGACGGAAGCAACAATACCCTCCCATTCAGTCAGCGGCGCAATCCCAGCATGCTTTGTGGCGTTGTCACATGATCCACATCCAGCTTCAGCAGGACGTATTGAAGCTGATTCTGTTTTTATAGACAGATTTTGATAGATATAGACAGAAGTGCTCCGAGCGTCTCGGTACCCTTCCCAGCTCCTCTGCTCTGCTGCAGACTCACACAGATCCGTCCCGGGCTGCTGTCACGCCTGATGACAGGACGACTCTCTGCACGAGGCGCCGCGACCTTGTGACGCTCCCCACGTTACGCTTTGCCTCCCGTCGCTCGGAGCGCTCGCTGATTCAGACGCTCTCTCACATTCCTGCGCCGGCTTTACAGTTAGTCCACATTATTACAGCAAGACATTTCCCGCCTGAATTCTGTCCTCGCTCTAATCAGAATAATCCCCTCTTTAAGAATATCGCGTCACACACACCCATTCGAATGCGGTGTGTGTTCTCCACCAGCAGCAGTGTGTCATGCTCTATTCTCAGCTCGGTCCCTCACACTCACACAGGTATGTGTTGTCTCAGCCTGGAAGTATCTCTGGGCTTCCTCTCACTGACTTTTACTACTGTCAGCACCGCTGATGGATTCTCGCTGGTCCTGTTTAAAAATGGCTCCATTCAGCCTTCGCATTAGAATAAGAGGTGATTTAGTGGCGGGTCCGGCGTTGGACGCAGGATTTTCTCAGGTGTCATCTTGTAAATCATGAACATGAAAAAACAAAACAAAAAAGTGATAATTTACACACAATAAAGCAGAAAAACTGACAGCACCTTATATTAAAACACATCAAAGTGAGAATATTTGAGTCCAGGCAATTGCTAGTTGCCCATTCGATTGCCATTGGCTAGTTTTGTGTTTGGGGGCGGGGCTTAGCCAAAGGTCAGTTTGAAAGCAGGTTGAATGTGAACTGCGCTCTGGTCCCGCCCTCTTCTGTCTCACAACAAACCACTTTGTTCTGAGTGTCTTTGACTGAACCGGGAGCGTCTGACGGCTGGACTCTGGCTCTCAGGCCTGTGGAGGGTCGACGGCCGCCGCGCTCGCAGAATCCCAGTCTCAGATTACCAGTGTTACCCAATGCTGACGATTCAAGTTAAAACGCATCGTTTTTGCAGTTTCTTTTCTGAAAACTGTCCCGTTTGGATGGCAGCGTTAAGGAAACTGTTAACATGTAAACCGTAGAAATGCTGGAATGGATGTAATTCTGCTGACGGGCCACTAGTGGGTGCTGCTTATCAGGAATTAAACCACCTGAACAGTAAATTTAACATATGGTCTATAAGCCGAGGCTGCGACATGAACAGTCTCCCTACAGAGACAGGACCAGACTGATGATGATGATGATGATGAAGTCAGCTGTATGTGTGTGTGTATGTGTGTGTGTGTGTCGCCCTCTCCAGGCCCCACATCGCCCAGACAGGCCCCCCAGGTCCAGAACGGCCCCACGCTGGAGGACATGGACGTGCAGAGGAGGTAATTAAGCAACTTCACACTCTGTGTGTGTGTGTGTGTGTGTGTGTGTGTGTGTGTGTGTGTGTGTGTGGTGTGTGTGTGTGTGTGTGTGTGTGTGTGTGTGTGTGTGAGAGAAGCTCTGCTGGGAGAAGGTCTCCTGGGGATGAAGGTTTTGCAGAGACGTCTCTCTTTGCAGGAGTCTTCAGCAGCATTAAATCAGCAGCAGCTGATTTCTGCTCGGTCATGGATTCATGTGTGAAGCCAGCAGAGTGGCAGCGCAGAGGAGCAGTGGAGTGTTGACGCGTTTTTATTCACATCCCAAACTGAAACAGTAAAACATCCCAGGACGTTAGTCGGAACGAGCCTTTTGGTTCTTTCCTCCGCCTCTCCTGTGATTTCTCCCTGTAATGAGACGAAGACGGCGGAACGACGGAGCTCGGAGGAGGCGGCCACCTCAGGAAGTCTGAACGGAGGAGCGAGCGTGGCGGAGCTGCGGGGAGATAAAGTGCAGGGTGCCATCCGCAGATTAAAAAGACATGAACTGGAAATAATGGGTTGTGGTATAAATAGCTGTGTGCGGCGTGGGAGAGAGGAAGTGTTGTGGAGGGAGAGAATGTGTCCCGGTGTTGAATGGAAGTGAGGATGGAGAGAAGATTTCTCCTTTTATCACTTGGCAGGAGAAGAAGCCGCTGAAACGTGTTGACGTCCAGAAATAATCTGCGATCAGACTCACTGCTGCTGCTTCACTGCCCGTCTGTGTCTGTATTCACCGTGAGTCGCTGCTGGATGGCTGGAGAGCCGCACAACTCTCATCTTCTCTGTCTGTCTGACCTTTGACCTTAGTTTCTTTGTGGGTAGTTCCTCTTGGGTTGCTTTAGGAAGCTGTCAGATGTTGGGAACTGTTTTTTTAGGACCTGCTAGATTTTTGGAAGCCATTAGTTTGCGGGATCTGTTCAATTCTGGGTACTGTTAAGTTTTGGGAACTGTCAGTTTGTTGGACCTGCTACAGTTTTGGAACTATTAGTTTGTGAAACCAGTTTGATTTTGGGAACTGTAAGCTAGTTTTTGAGATCTGTCAGCTTTTGGGACCTGTTAGATTTCTGGAGCTGCTAGTTTATGGGATCTGTTAGGTTTTAGGACGTGTCAGTTCTTTGAACCCTCCAGTCCTGTGGACCTTTAGCCTAAAGAACAGAAAAGGGGTCCAGCCGCTCTCTGAGAGGACAGTCACTGGACTTGAAGAGGCGTCATGGTGGACAATCTTCCTCCCAACATCAGACATGAACACAGAGCGGGTCCAGGATGGAGGACTGGACCTCTGGGATGAGGTGTGAAGGGAAGCATCATGGAGGGTAACCTGGATGAATCCATGATTCATTCATAAAAGCAGGATGTCTCGACCGTCAGCACTGTTGATGAAAGTCTGAACGAGTTTTAACTGCTGCATTTAAAACAGTCTGTTGGCTTTAAAAGCACCTGACTCCGTCCCACCCTCAGCTTGATTCAGATTCTGCTTCCTCTCCGATGGCTGGTTTGATAAATCCTTCAGTCGGTTCTATTTTTAAAGTTCCTTTTGTTCCTCCAGAGCACGTCGGTGACGGTGAAAAGCCTTTCCTCCCACTGACAGCAGGTCAGACCCATCCTCAGATCCTGCCGCTCCACATGCCTGATTGCCACCAGGAAAAAAAAAAAAGAGCATTTCCGTCTTTGCATGTTTGTCTGTGGAAGTGCATGCTGGAATCCAGGCCACGATGCTTCCCACGTTCCCCCTGCAACCGTTTCCCTGGCAACGATTGGCGGTAGGCGAGAGAGGAAGCCATCAAACAATGCAGGAGACTTTTTACAGCTTTGAAATGTGGAAGAGTCCCCGGAAGTGAGAGGAGAGAGGTGCAGACGGAGGAGAGAGAGAGAGTGGTGCAGACGGAGGAGAGAGAGAGAGCGGCTGCAGACGGAGGAGAGAGAGAGCGGCTGCAGACGTAGGAGAGAGAGAGAGCGGCTGCAGACGGAGGAGAGAGAGAGAGCGGCTGCAGACGGAGGAGAGAGAGAGAGCGGCTGCAGACGGAGGAGAGAGAGAGAGCGGCTGCAGGCGGAGGAGAGAGAGAGAGAGCGGCTGCTCGTTGTCCACTAGCAGGAGGAAACCCTGCAGACCCCTGGCTGATGCTGCTCAGTGCTGAGATGTGGAGCAGAGGATGCTGCTGATGTCCAGAGGAGGAGCTCTGCAGCAGGAGGACTCCTGCTTTCCTGCTTTGAAACCTTCCCGTTACAGACGTTGCATTAATGCTCTGAAAGCCGCTGTGGTGTAAATGAACAGCTGGAGCCTGCTTCGTTCAAAATGTTGTGTAAACGAGGCCGAATCCTGGACTCCATCCAGAAACACCGTCCACAAGCCGTGCTTTGGCCGAACGACAGACTCTCTGATGAATCCCACATTATAACATGTTTTTGTGAAAGGCTGTTCCTGCTGCTCCTTGTTGAAGCTTCCTTCAGTGAAGCGCAGTGTGTTTTTAATGTTTGTAGCTTTCATGATATCAGAGTCTTCTCCACCAGACTGAACCACGCTTGGTAATTATTCTGCATATTTACACCTCGGTGTGTGTTTTAGTCTGTTTGTCCTGCTGTCCTGGAACCTCTTCCTCACAAACTGAACCCTGGCTGGTTGTGGTCGAGTCAGCTGTTCAACACACACACACACATACTGTACATACACACACACAGCTGCTGTGCTCTACTGACACCTGCTGGTCAAACCTCCACACTGCGGCTGCAGGAGCAGGAAACCAGCTGTTTCAGTAGCACCAGGCCAGAGGGCCTGGGGAACTCAGCGATAGGGGAGTTTGCACAGCTCCTGGTTCCTGGTTCAGGTGTTGTGGTCTGGTCCTGGAGGCTGATGGTCTGGTCCTGATGGTCTGGTCCTGGGGGCTGATGGTCTGGTCCTGGGGGCTGATGGACTGGTCCTGGAGGCTGATGGTCTGGTCCGGGGGGGCTGATGGTCTGGTCCTGGAGGCTGATGGTCTGGTCCTGGAGGCTGACGGTCTGGTCCTGGAGGCTGACGGTCTGGTCCTGGAGGCTGATGGTCTGGTCCTGGAGGCTGACGGTCTGGTCCTGGAGGCTGACGGTCTGGTCCTGGAGGCTGATGGTCTGGTCCGGGGGGCTGATGGTCTGGTCCTAGAGGCTGACGGTCTGGTCCTGGAGGCTGACGGTCTGGTCCTGGAGGCTGATGGTCTGGTCCTAGAGGCTGACGGTCTGGTCCTGGAGGCTGACGGTCTGGTCCTGGAGGCTGATGGTCTGGTCCTGGAGGCTGATGGTCTGGTCCTAGAGGCTGATGGTCTGGTCCTGGAGGCTGATGGTCTGGTCCTAGAGGCTGATGGTCTGGTCCTGGGGGCTGATGGTCTGGTCCTGGAGGCTGATGGTCTGGTCCTGGAGGCTGATGGTCTGGTCCTGGAGGCTGACGGTCTGGTCCTGGAGGCTGATGGTCTGGTCCTAGAGGCTGATGGTCTGGTCCTGGAGGCTGATGGTCTGGTCCTGGAGGCTGATGGTCTGGTCCTGGAGGCTGATGGTCTGGTCCTGGAGGCTGACGGTCTGGTCCTGGAGGCTGACGGCGGCTCCTCCTCTCTGCTCCTCCAGACAGCTGCAGGAGCTTCAGAGGCAGAAGGAGCTGGAGCGCCAGGAGCAGCTGGAGCGGGAGATGCTGGACCAGCAGGAGCGCGAGCGTCAGGAGCGCGAGCGTCAGGAGCGGGAGGCGCAGGCGGAGCGGGAGCGGCTGGAGCGGGAGCAGCGGGAGCAGCTGGAGCGGGAGGCGGTGGAGAAGGAGCAGCAGGAGCAGCTGGAGAAGGAGCAGCAGGACTGGGAGAGGGGGAGGCGCATCTCCAACGCTGGTGAGCGCTCACACACACACACACACACACACACACACACACACACACACACACACACACACACACACACAGTGACTGTCGGTGACAGTGTGTTATGGTGTGTGCCAAAATGTGTTACGTTGTGTCTTAGTGTGTGTTACAGTGTGTGTGTGTCTTAGTGTGTGTTACAGTGTGTATTAGGGTGTATCCCTCCTCCCACCTCAGTCTTCAGCTCATGTGGAGTGAGCTGTGCAGTGGTTCGCTCCGTCCAGGCAGTCCGGGGGTCGTGGGTTGGAGTCTGGGCTTCTCGGTGTGGAGTTTGCATGTTCTCCCTCTGCTGAAGCAGAGTCAGGAGGAGAACTCTTCTGGTGCTTTTAACTTGAAAGATGTGGTTGGATTTAAAACCATGTGCTCTTATTTAACTGATGGTTTTTCAAACTAAAACTTTAAATTAATCTCCATTTAAGTTTTCAAGTATTTCACTAATAAAACGGGTTTATTTTTACAGCTAACACCGTCTCCCCGCACTAATCTGTTGTAGTGGGCAGTTAAAGCCTGCGGCGAGACATTTAGCGATGCTGAGAGGGACCAGCTCAGACCTGACTCAGTGTGAAGACCTGTTCACAAGACTCGCCAAGTACAGCTCGCTCTGGTCAAGACGCTGCTCTGGAGGAAACACATGAAGGCAGCTGTCGGTGTGGAAACCATACAGCAGGCGCTAGCAGCCATTAGCCATGAGCTGTCTTGATTGGCTAGCGACCAGTGGCGGTGGAAACCTCAAATATCCCAGAAAACTAGAAAAGTGTCTCCAGCTCTGGAGGTTCTCTGTGGATTTGACCCAGCTGTTGGTAGTTTAACGCTATTGGTTCATTTGAATTGGGGGGCAGGGCGGGGTTAAAGGTCAGCTCCACATGAGCGAGCCTGAAGACACACAAAGAAACTTTCTCCTCTTTCAGAGTCTGATCAGGGAAAGAGGATTCTTCCTCCAGTCCGGTCTGACAGGCGTATCTCTGAGAGGGCTGATCAGGCTGGGTCATCGGGCAGGGCTGGTGTGACGGTTATGTGGAGGCGTTGGAGTCCTGATGTCCCGAGGAAGTTTATTCCAGAGGTCAGACGGTCAGTAGAGACAAACAGCTGCTGCTGCTGCTGCTGCTGCTGCACTCTGTGTGACCTTAACTGGACTCAGCTGGACTCGACTCGACCAGACTTCACGTTGAAATCAACAGTTTGAACCAAAGTGCTTCACATGAACAGAAATAGAAATCTAACAATACGAGGTGCCTTTAAAAATCCAACGAAATGGCAACAAATAAAACAAAAAAGTTACCTTCCAGTATTCATTTCAGTAATAACGTTGGCTCTGCCCCGGGGATCGCGCTCTCCATGGACTCAGTGATTTAAGAAAGTGGGCCCTTCAGCTGAGAGGGAGAGAGCGTCCACTAAGGCCCTGTCCACACGGAGCCGAAACGCTCGTATTTTTCAAAACGAATTGCGTAAAGACGGAGTCAGCAAAAAACAAAAAAATGCGTCCACATTAGTGAACTGAAGACGCATGTAAACGCTGTAATACATAACCACGCCCACTGGCGGCGCTGCAGTGCAGTAATAGTTGGGTAGTGCGCATGCGTATAAAAGCGTGTTGTATTCACGTGGTATTGTAAACAAACGCAAAAGATGGCGACCTCCGGAGCGAAAGTTAAGGAAAGTTTGGTGTGGACGGACGACGAGGTACAATTACTATTTTGCACAGATATTTAAAAGACCTTTTGAAGCGCCGTTGTTGTTGTGGTTCTGTCGGACTTCCGCGCATGCGTCCTGTTGTAGAGGCGGGGCAATGACGAAATCCTCTCAATAAATATATGCGGCAAAGGCGTAACAGCGGACACGTCTCAGGCGCGTCTTCAGATTTTTCCACTCTGGGACCCGGCTTCAAACTTTGCTGTTTTCAGAGCCCGGTGACGCCGGCTCCCTGTGGACGACCGGTGACTGAGTACGAACATTTGTGCGGATTTGTCTGAGCTTGGCTCCGTGTGGACAGGGCCTCAGGCTAATGTCTAAACTCTGGGATCACTTGCAACTTAAAATAAACCAGAACAGCCTAGTTTTAAGGGGCTTGCCTGATGTGCCGTGGTAGAGGCTCCGTCCCCTCCGAGCCTCCGGTTGGCCCTGGGCACCCCGGTCCTGCTTCAGTCTGAGCTGCTGCTGGTTCGACCATGAGGGCGAGGACAGGCGGGTCGAGTGTGTGAGGGTTTCCAGCCTTCCTTCTTTCCTCCTGTGTGTGTGTGTGTGTGTGTGTGTGTGTGTGTGGTGTGTGTGTGTGTGTGTGTGTGTGTGTGTGTGTGTGTGTGTGTCCTCTGATAACGCTCCTTCACTAACACTTTAGCTTCTGGAACAGTCTTGGTAGTTCTGCTGGTTCTTCCTGCTTCATCTGCTCCCCTTCTCTTCTCTCCCCCCCTCCCCCTCCCCTCCTCCCTCACCTGCTCTCTCTCTCTCCCTCCCTCCCTCGCCCGCTCTCTCCCTCCCTCCTGGTGTGCGGCTGCCTCCTTCCTTCCTGTCTGCGTCCTTCCATCCGTCCCTCCTCTCCTGTCTGTCCCTGGTTGTGTCCCACTGGCGTGGCACGTGCGCAGCGTTCGAGAGCACGCTGTACAGTCAGGAGTACGGCAGGACGTCCTCCACGCCGGCGTCTCCGTCCCCCGCCGCGTGCCCCGCCGCCGGGCCGCCGTCGCCGTGCTCCGCCACGCCGCCCACGCCGCCGCTCAGACACTCGGCGTCTCGCTTCGCCACCTCGCTGGGCTCGGCCTTCCACCCCGTCATGCCTCACTACGCCACGGTCCCCAGGCGCCAGCCGGCCTTTCCTCAGGCCCCGCCCACTGCCCCGGCCCCCGCCCCGGCTCCGGCCCCGACTCCGCCCCCTCCCTCCAAGACCGTGGTGTGGTCGGCCTGTAACTTCACCCCGTTGCCGCCCTCGCCCCCCGTCATGATCAGCAGCCCCCCGGGGAAGGCCACGGGTCCTCGGCCCCTCATCCCCATCGCGGCGCCGTCCCCCCTCACCCAGAAGCCCCCCTCGCCGTCCCCCAACGGGCCGCCCATGTTCCCCGCACCCTCTCCCGTCACCGTTCCGCACAGCCACACCCCCCTGGGCATCAGCTGCCCCACGCCGCCCCCGCCACCCACCCCTCCCCCCCTGCCCTCCCCTGTAGCTCCGCCCACTTCTTCCTCCTCCATCATGTCTCCCCCCTCCTCATCCCAGGCTCCTGCTGTGCCCTCTCCCTCTACAGCGCCCCCTAACGCCGCCGCCGAGCACCTCTCCCTGCCCGTTGGCCGGGACGCGGCCGCAGAGCCCCCCCCGGGTCAGGGGGGTCCGGGGGGCTCCTCCAGCCTGCCCCAGGGTAAGAGTCCCGTCTGTCTGCCGTCTGTCCTCCTCACGGTCTCCACCTTCCACTGCTTTAACTCCACTAACACTGTTAACACTGACCCATAACCCCCAGACCAGGTCCTCCTCAGACCAGGTCCTCCTCAGACCAGGTCCTCCTCAGACCAGGTCCTCCTCAGACCAGATCCTCCTCAGACCAGGTCCTCCTCAGACCAGGTCCACCTCAGACCAGGTCCTCCTCAGACCAGGTCCTCCTCAGACCAGGTCCACCTCAGACCAGGTCCTCCTCAGACCAGGTCCTCCTCAGACCAGGTCCTCCTCAGACCAGATCCTCCTCAGACCAGGTCCTCCTCAGACCAGGTCCTCCTCAGACCAGGTCCTCCTCTGTAGCAGCTCTGCCAACCTCTCTGAGTGATGAACTCTCTGCACAGCAGCACCTAGTGGCCTGACCTGTGAACTGCAGCTTTCCCACGTTTCCCTTCATCCTGCTCAAACAGCTGGACGAGTCTTTTCTCTGAAGTGAACCAGACTCCATCATTTCTTATCGACCTTGTGGAGCTGAGCCTCACTGCCATCAGTCGCTGAGCTCAGTGTGTGTTTCATATCGTTACTCAGATGTTTTGATTTCTCCACTCGGCTTCTGCTCCTCAGTGTTTTTCTCGTTAACTGATCACGAGCTTCGCTCTGCCAGATGCTGCGATGTCTAACTCTACAGTTATACTTCACACAATCCTTGAACGTCTTTTCCCAAGTCAGACTCATCCGTCTATCCTCATCCTTACCTGTGGCAGAGTTCACACCAGTGTTGGTTCCAAACAGGAAACAGAAACTGGCCTCTCATCAGAATGAGCTCCTCATAAAACATTGGTGATAAACATTCCTGCTGGAAAACATGGCGCTTCAGCTGTATTTGTGTGTGTGTGTGTGTGTATGTGTGTGTGTGTGTGTGTGTGTGTGTGTTGTACTGACACCTGTTGTGAAGTTGTCTTGTTTTTGTTTCCAAGAGTGGAATCTACACTATATTGCCAAAAGTATTTGCTCGAATGCCTTTACATGCATATGACCTTGAGTGACCTCTGATTCTTAACCCAGAGGACTTTATCTGATGTGGCTTCACCCTCTGCAGCGAGAACAGCTCAGTGTTGACTGGAATTTTAGAGTATTTGTGAAGTCAGAGACTGATGTGGTCTGTATGGACCAGCTGCTCTCCTCGGCCCGCCGAGCTGCTCTGGATTGTTGCTCGCTGAGTTCACCGAGCTCCTGAGAGGAACTCACTCTTTCACTCATGTTTGTAGAAACGAGTCAAATTGCTTGATTTCACACCTGCTGTGGCCATGGAAGTGACTGGAACAGCTGCAGAGCTGAACAAATACTTTTGGCAAATTAGTTCATTTAGTGAGATTTGGACAATCAGTTAATGATTTAGAGTCAGAAATTTAGGGTTTAAAGTTTAACTTTTGCCATCCCCATGTTTTCTGGCTGCTCTTCACGCCGCTGCTCACCTTAACTAACCACGGCTGCTAATCCAATACCCCCCGCTGCCCTCTGACGCGAGCCGCCGTCAGACGCCCGCCCCGGAGAAACCCTCCTTTATTTCACATCCAGCCGACGGGGTCCAGTAACCAAACACTTTTCACTCAACAGGTGTTCTTCTTTTTCACTCGGTTTGATAAGTATTACTCTGATTTCTGACCAGGAGAAAGGGAAAATGGCGATACTGAGTGTACATTAGGTGGAAGTGGTTCAGTCCTGAGTGTTTTACCGTCGTCCTCCACAGTGATGAAAGAAAAGCTCAGTATCTGTTTTCAGTCTTTGTTTCTTGAGTGTTGAGAGACGTGGGGTGGGGGGGGTGACCCTCGTGTCCGTCCTCGTGTCCTGACACGTCCCCCACTTCTATCCCCTCCCACATGCAGACGTGGCGCAGACCCCCAACCCCCCCCCCTCCTCCGCCCCAGCCGTCCGCCTCCACTGTGACCTCCACCCCCCACCAGTCCGCCGGGCCACCCTCCTCCACCCCCGCCACCCCCACTGCCCCCCACGCTGGCACCGGGACCGGGGCGGGCCCCCACCCCTCCGGCGGGCCCCGCCCCCCCCACCGGGAGCCCCCCCTCCACCCCCTGCACCCCCCCTCCCTGCCGGACTCCTCTCCCCCTCCGCAGAGGACCGCCCCCTGTCTGGGCTGGCTGCGGCGCTCGCCGGGGCCAAGCTCCGCAAGGTGTCCAGGGTGAGTCCCCCCCCCCACTGCCCGTCCCCCCACCCTGCCCCCCCCCATGTTCCTCCTCCTGCTCACCCCCTGTTCCCTGAACGTTCCAGAGCGAGGACGCGGCTCTGACAGCGGCCCTGTCGGGGGCCACGGCGGCCAAATCGGAGGTGAAAGGCAACGGGCCGCTGTCTGCAGGCGGAGGCCTGATGGAGGAGATGAGCGCCCTGCTGGCCAGGAGGTAGATGGACTCCGCCGCTCTGCCGCCGCCGCTTGCTGACAGACATTCTCCCGGCTCTAACACCCTCCTCCTTTTTCCTGCGGTTTGCTCCTGCAGAAGGCGGATAGCAGAGAAGGGCTCGTCTCCGGAACCCGACCAGAGATCTGTGAGTATCCTCATCCTCTGCAGTTCCACTCTCACCCACTAGATGTCACTCATCCTACTCGCAAAACTGTTTGGCTTTACGTTCATGCTGCAGAGGTATCCTTAAACAAGCTAGTGAAACTGAAGCCGGCAACAGTAGAGTGCTTTTAAGATAAGTCCTGAAATTCACCTTAGCGTTCTGTATCGGATCATATCATATGGTACATTCCATGTTTGACCACTAGATGTCACTGTGTGGGAGCACAAAGCGGCCACACTACCACAGAATAAGCTGCACTCCTACCGCATTTGACTAACAGAGCAAGAAAAATGTCTCC